>NW_027418510.1:0-150788 GCF_009905375.1 Apium graveolens | reverse complement strand
ATTGGAATTTGTGAGTGTGTGATTGATTGTCGAGTGTTAAATTGGATGTTGTTATTGAATTGACGTCGATTGATGTTTCGACGGGTATCCGATAAACAGAGGAGACGCTGCCCAATTTCCGGAAAAATTTACCTACACAATACGGGCGCGTATCTAACTATTCGGGACGTCAAATGGCTATAGATATATATATATTCTATATGAAACTTGGTTGCGCGATGTTAAATTTTTGCTAAAATCCCTAACCCGATTTGTAAAAATTACAAGTATACGTATTTTCGGAAAACGAACAATAAACCGATTTCTCGAGAATGTGAACCCTGACTGTTGGGTGTGTTATTATATTATAATAATCTATATAATTACGAGTCGGGTTTTGAATATCGTTGTGGTAAGAATTAGTATCAAGGATATGTCAAGCATACCTAGACAGCTAACATAGGTATTTGACCCTGTGGCTTAAATTGGGAACACTGAAAGTGGATGATGAACTAAAGATAGCCTAGCAATCAGTCGACAAGCTCAGTAGAGTTTCAACAGAAAAACCTGAGTGCCGAAGGTCGAATCCGATGGGATCTAGTCGTTGGACGTTTAAACCTGAGCTGGCAGCGTCGGATCAGAATTGATCAGTAGTAGTTGAAAAGCCTGGTAAGGCAAGTACTTTCTGAACTTTTCTTCAAGATATATTACAATATTTTTGAACTGTTTCATAACATGTGGCTATTATTAAACATAACTCCTGTTTTATAATTGCAAGTGCCTTAAACCATTTAACTTTGTACCCTGATTTTTCTGATCTTGAGCCATAAGCTTTCTTCTTATAAACCATCCTTTGTTGATCCTCAGACACCAAACTACACAATATGATACTACACCCCAAATGTATAACTACCAAACACCAAACACTGGAAGAAAATTATTTGAAACACAGAAACCTTTATCCTGCAACCATTCTTTACACCATCAACGAACTATACTTTGAAAAATCATTCCTGACCTAATACCGGATGCTGGTACAAATTGAAAACCATTTCTTATACATACCCTGAAATTCCTTTGAGATGTCCCATAAGCCTCCTTATGCTTTATTCAAATGTTTAACTATTGTTGATTATGAACTTGCTTTATTGAATTATATCATTTATCATATTGAACTGCGTTAGGATTGGATAGTTTTTATATATGTGGACCAGATTCGTGGTCAGACCATACCAATGGTCAAGTTAGGCCAATGTGTTCCTTGGATCCAGTAATTAGAGCAGTGTTGTATGCTTGCTCGGGTTAGTGCGTGACTGATCAGCAGCCTAACCTTGGTTTTTAAAACTTAAAATGAATATCCAATTCTAATGATTAGTTAAAAAAAAGAAACTTGATTCCTTTGAATCATCTCATTTGATTATTGTCTAACCTCAGTTATCACTATCACAACTTGCTGAGCTAGTTAGCTCACCCTTGCGATTCTTTTATATATTTTACAGTTGAAAAGAATATGGATGATAGTGAAGTTCCTCAGTCCAAAGTGCGGGCTAAGGTTCTAGTTGAGTTGAATGAGCTAGCAGAAGCTTTATGCGGTATTGAGATAGTCAGATTGTATGAATGATTTTATTATCAATTGTAAGTTAAATTAGTTGGGATTGGTACGATGTAATAATTAAGGTTGTAGCTTGTTTTCATACTTTAACCTGTTGTGATTCGTGGTTTTGTGAAGCAGGGTCATTATAAATAATATTTCTTATACAGGTTAATATATTATGATTGTGTTGTGGACCCCAAACTTCTGACCCGGGTTTGGAGGGCGCCACAGGTTGGTATCAGAGCTACAGGTTATAAGTCACTGAAACAAGCCTAGATTGTCGGGATTAGGTAGAAGGTTAAGATTAGGAATAGGAAACAGAAAGATAAGATGTTGTGAGGTTGAGTGCGATTGTATAGTAGGTCTTCGGCACGGTTCGTATTGCGATTTGGGATTCTTAGCTTGCGACGTGATTTCCAGACAACGGCAATGACAGATCCTGATTTTCCTATATCATCTGATCATTTGGAGCTTCTCGTTCAAGGATCGTCATCTTCTCTCAGATTGGAACTGCACCTTGTTTCTCCACCAGTATTAACGGCACTACCTTCTGTTATAACGGTTGCGCCTTCTTCAAGCTATTCTACGCTACTTTTCCACCTTTTGATATGATATTACTTCCTCAAGGACCTCCATCTGTTTATTCTTGTTTCACTGGACAATCGGCTTGTGAGCGTATCTCTTTAGTTTACTCTACATCCTGTTCTATACCCCTAGTTTAGAACTTGTCCTATAAAGAAATTATACCTACAAGATGGATTCGAGAACTACAGTAAATGGTGAATGCTTGAGTTATATATAAGGGTGAGATGAAATTTAGAAGGAGATTTAAGTGTTTCAGAGGATAGTTGTTATCGGGGTTAAAGAAGCCCTTAGTGACTAAGCCACCCATGAATAAAGTATGGGATGAACCCAGGTGAATTTTGAAAGAGTAAGAGAGAAAAGTATAAACCTGGGATTTTTGTGAAATTAAATGACGATGATATGATAAATGCGATATGTAAAGTAATAATGTGATGTGATATGAGCAAACCTTGTTCTATGAAGTAGACTTATTGATTATTGGATAGCCTGTTTTACTTAACTACTGCAACGGTAATGTTGGGAGTATCACCAGTATGGAAGCTCGGATGTGAAGCTATGAGTAAGATAACATGCAACGACAATTGAAGTTTTGTAGATTAAAGAAGGCAAATGGACCCGATGAAAAAGAAAAGTAGATTGGAGTTGAACGAACTTTATGTAATTATTTCTTTAATATGGTACCTTGTTATAGGTCGGAAGGACAACAACCAACTCATATAGTAAGGACAACCAGGTTTGTGACTTTCCAAACTTTTTAAACAAGTTTTCGAAAAAGATTTTCCTTTACAAATTTCTACAAGCCTTTTCAAATAAAATGATTTTAAACATTGGTTGTCAAGTTACTACTTGAGTTTCTTGTTTATTAGAAAGCCCGGATTACCTGGAAGAATGCTGTTTCAGACTTAGTATTGTTAATTCAGAGGACAAAGTGATCCGCGATTATGAAGAAGTTGGTTATTCTCAACAGAAAGGTACAAATATTGTTTGATAAGATTAACAACATAATTAGTGTATGAAGCAATTACTCATCCAATTACAGAATTATCCAAGTTCAAAGAGTTCATTGATCTAACAAAAGTCTGAGTGTGACTGGAGGAGATTGAGAAGGTTTCCAGATTTCCTAAAAAGAAGAATATTATTAACACAGGGATCGCTATGTTGAATGCTTCAGAGTTATTCTAAATTGAAAAGGAAACTCGAGGTTGTCTGGTAGGGACGTCATTATGATTGAGTTGTTAAAGTATTATATGTAGAGGTGTGATGTTAAAGACAAAAGACTTAACAAGTAAGAATCTACCATAATGCTTAATTTGCAAAAGCATTTCAGCGTACTTTCTAAAGTTGTTATACGATACAATTGGGATATGATCGAACAAGCTCAGAAGAAGAATACAAGTGAAATGTGGATGGTGACTAATGGTATCGTTCTAGTTTTCAATATGACAGCATATATTTCTTCTCAATTCCTAAAAATGTATGAACTTCTTTTCTCAAATAAACTCTTTTCTATGATATCGAAAAGGAGGATATTTCATTCCTTTCAAATTTATTTGCTTTCCTCAAGTTTTTCTTTCGGATTGGGACAAACAGTGTTATGGTTAGACACTTTGTCTGAATGACGAGGAGTCGGGTGGGACGCCACCTAATCATATGTTGTATGCCATATGGTACGAAAGACTGGCCATCTTAAGTACCAATATGGTTTTCTCATTCATATTCAAATCCTTATTTCCTCTTTCTTTTCAACTCTAATTTTTGTTGAATTTTGAATCTTTCTAGTCGTTTCGTTGTATTGTCGTTCCTTGCAAGAAGTTTTCAAACAGAAATCAATGTATCCTGAATCAAGTGTATGAAGTTCCATCTACGTCTTATACATGGGAAGGAAATAAGGGCACTTGGCGAGGATTGCAAATCACTAGCCCCAGTCAGGGATGCACTAAGAATCAAGGGAATCTACTCCAATTAGGATACGTCTTCGAGAACGAGATATGCAACTTTCCTGTGAAATATGTTGTTCAAATCACGGACGTGACAACATGGATGATAATGGTAAGTATCTTATGCGTTAAAGTATTAAAAGATGTGAGAGAAACTTAATTGTTTATCTCTCAAGGTTTTGTAGATGAGATGAATTACCCTGTTGAATTGATAAGATTGTGATTGAAGGACTAGCAAGTCAGAACGTGTAGTTGTTAAAATAAGTGAGTACCAATGGTGAAATTGAACTTCCTGGCAATAAGTTGTGTAGAATTGATATCCTGGAAGGTAAGAGGATTTGATATTATTCTAAGGAATGGATTGACTATTAAAGCGTGATGTCCAGACAGACCATCGTGACAAAAAGATAATTCTGAGGATGCCAAATGAGAAGGTGAGGAGGTTCAGAAGATAAAGGAAGGTAACGAATTTGTTAATGATAACTACGGTGATCAAGATATGAGCATTATGGTGATTATGGAATACATAAAAGTCGGAAGCAAACAAAGTATGAAGATTTTTATAGTAATTAAGGAGTTTCAAGATATGTTTTTGGATGAATTATCAACATTTCCTTCGGATATAGAAATTGAGTTCGTGACTGATTTAGCACCTGAAATGAAGCCAGTGTCCAAGGCCCCGCACAGAATGGCGCCAGTTAAAGTGAAGGAGTTAGCAAAGTGAATGCAAGAAATGCTAGAAGAAGAAACGATTAGACCTAGGGTACCCCATAAGGTGCACCGATATTAATTACTAATAAGAAAAATGGAAGTATGAGATTATGCGTCGACTAGCGAAAGTTCAACAAGTTTACTATCAAAAGAAAGTATTTGTTACATTGACCCAATGACTTGTTTGATCAAACGAAGGAAGCAAAGTATTTTTATAAGACTGATTTAAGATTTGGTATGTCGCCAATTAAGGAATTAAACCTATGGACGTATCAAAGAAAATTTTCAGAACCAAGTACTGTTTTCGTATTGTCATTAACCAATATGCCAGTAATATTTGAATTGGATGGACAGCACCTTTAAGGAATAAAGAAAGGTCAAAATGTACCAATAAAAGTAAGGAGTTCTACCATGGACCAGTTATTATTGAAAATTGGTGCAAGATTTCTTGGAAGTTGCAATACCTTGGAGGAAGCTAACCGGGAAAAGCAAGAAGTTTTGTGAAATGGAGAAGGATGAAGGGAAAGTTTTGCGGAATTAAATGAAAGAATGGTTGCGGAATTAAATGAAAGAATGGTTTCAGCACCTGTTTTATCAATTTAAAAGTATCAAGGAGGTTTGGTAGTTTATAGTGATGCTTCTCCTTAGGGAATAGGAAGTGTGTTGATGCAACACAACAGAGTTATTGTAGATGCATCCAGACAACTGAAACCTTATGAGTAGAAGTATCCTACCCATAATTTGGGATTAATAGTAATAATATTTATTTTGAAAGATTGGGAAACACGATATGTATGGAGAAAGGTGTAAGATCTATACGGACTATAAGAAGTTGAAGTATGTATTCACGAGGAAAAGTAAAGATAGAGGAAGGTGATAAACAAAAAGGAGAGAATGAACATAGAGACTACATCAGAAGGATTAACTATAAATTTCTCAACGTTAGAATTGGAAGCTAAAGTTCATAATCCAAAAGGAAGAAAGATGGATAGTGTGACCTTTCAGTTGAAGTTGTGAAGGGAAAAATAAAATGTCAAGAGAAGATAATGGATCACGATGTTAGTAGTTAGAAAAATGAAATTTATGCGCCCAGGAAAACGATCACAATATCTCCAGATTTTCTTCCAGCACTTGAATGCTATAAATAGAAGAATTAAAAAATAAGATTCCATATGGAATTCACAATATTAAGTATCTAATTAGTGAAGAGACGCCAAGATATATGGAAATTTAAAGAAAAATAGTGATAACCAAGTATAAGAAGGAAATTTCAAGATAGATCAGAAGGAGTTGGACATGTCGAAGAGTTAAGACGAAGTATGGGAAAGCCTAGTGGATAAGGCAGACCCAGGAAGTGACTTTACAAGAGGAAAATTGTGAAGTGGGGAGTTTAGCAAACAACGCATAAGAATAAGTGCCCCTATAAAGAATTAATTTCTTACGAGACCTAATTCAAGCAATATATTATATCTCGAGGATTAACATAAGATCCAACCTGAGGAAAATATCAGAGATTACGATTAAAGTGAGTTAAGAGCATTGCAAGCTCTGGTGATATTATGTGAAATGATGAGTGTATCAGGTGGCTATAAGGAATTAAGGAACGTGGTGTATAAGGAGTACTTGGATAAGTAAACTGTATTTATTGATAACATCCTCAGTTACTTAAGGAATAAGAAAGTCTGCATGGGATGCCCAAGGATTTTCTCCAAAGATCAGAAGGAAAGCAACTATACGTTGAGTCTTCAAGGATGAAATTTTGACTAAGGTTAACAACAGATTCTGCATTAATCCATTAACAACCACCTAAGCAAAACTATATAGTAACGGATGTTTTAAGTCGACAGAAAGGATTGGATGTAATTAAGACCACCAAGGAGTGAATAAATGAATTAGAAAGTGTGAAATCTGAAGTTCAAATATTTAAAAATAACAATACATGAAAATATGAGATTACTTTTCAGCCTTAACTGATGAAAAAGGGTAAGAGATGTTTAAATATTTGGAAACCAAGTTAAAAATGAGCACCGCCTATCATCCTTCAACGGAGAGTTAAAGTATGGAAGTGATGCAGGAAATGTAAGATATGTGAAAAAATGAGTTTTAAGAAAACACTGGAACGATCATTTATCAGTAATGTCAGCTTTGGAATGCCACTGTATCAAGCTTCGTGTGAACGCAAGTGTAGGTCCCCATTTCTATTAGAATAAAGCGGGAGAAAGAAAGTTGTTAAATCCTAAGTTAAATCGGCACGCCAAGAGCGTAGTACTATTAGTTGAAGCAGCTCGGAGTAGACAAAGAAAGAAAATGAAATTGTATTGAGAGAAAGTATGAGTATAGAAATAGGACCAGTAGTATTAGTAAAAGGGTCGTCTTATAAGAGATTGGATAAGTTTGAATAGAAGGGACAAGCTAAGTCCTAAAATTAGTAAACCATTTGAGGCATTGATAAATATAGATAAAGTTGTTCATAAATGATATGACCGTCACACAAGTGTGCATACCTAATGTATTTTACTTGTCAATATTAAAGCCATAAGTATCTGATTTGAACTAAGTAGGAGCCAATGGACTCTTGTCCAAGTTTGTTTTGCAAAGAGTGATCAATCCAAACTCTTGATCGTTAAAGGCAAGTTATTGGAAATGAGTGTATATTTATAGCAAGTATGTTTGAAATCCTCGAGTAGAAGAGTCTACTTGGAAATTAGAGTCAGATATGCTTGACAGATATCCTCACTTGTGTAATTAAACCAGATTCTGAGGAAAGAATCTTTTTAAGGGAGAACGATATAACGACTCGTGTATTCTTTTTGAATTATTTAATTGTGCAGTTATGGAAATTATTAAATAAATAAGATATGTGTGTTGGTTTTGACCGCTATATGTTATTTGATTATTATCCACATGTACTTTATAGTGTACCGGGTTGTCCGCACGATTAATTATGGGATCGTATTGAATTGTTTTCACTTTCAAAAGTGGATTTAGTGCGAATTTATTTGCATAAACATTGGGAATGTTTCTAAAATTGTTTTTATGATTTTATAATTATAATAATTATTTTTAAGATTTTACAAAATTGAGAAATCAATATTTTATTAATTATTTATTTTTAAATGATTTTCTGATTGCTTTTATTTGTAAAATCCATATTTAATTCTAAAATTCTTCAACAATTATGAAACTCATATTTATTTAAGTTTGGAATATTCCGAGAATTTTAAAATTATTTTGGAAATTTTCGGGATCAATTTTACCCGCGCGTTGTTTCGATTATTTGTTAAAAGCGAGTATAAAGTGCATTTTAGAAATTAATTTAAAATTACGAAATTTATGTTTTTATTTACTTCAGGATATTTGTAACATTTTAAGACTGTTTTCGTAAATTTCTGAATTTATTTAAAATACAGCTCGATTCATTAATTTCGAAATGGGGATACGAGTTGCATTTCAAAAATGTTTTAAAAATTATAAAAATTTTATTTTATTAGTTTCAGGATTTTTTGAAAATTTTAATACTATTTTGTTAATTTCCGAATTTATTTTATAGGCAACTTGGTTCGATAAAATATAAAATGCGGGTTAAAATCGGGCTTCCAGAAGGGGGAAACATACATGTCACATTCTAGAAAATTAAAAAGAAATGTGGTAGCAGCTGAGTTAATTGAATAAGAAAATGAATCTATATAATCAATTTTTTTCTCATTATTCTCTCATCTCTCCTCTCGGTTCTCTCTTTGCCCTTTAGACCTCTCCCTGTGTCTTCGTTCTTGTTCGCGATTATATCGCCGGTTTACGGTGTGGCTGCGGTGGATAAGTCCGTCTTTTTGATTCCGTGTTCCTACTATTTTTGGTTTCGCTGTTTGCCGCCTGTGTCCGGTGACTCGTCGCCGCTAGTGCTCGGTTCCCATCTCCTTGCAAGTTGTCGTCTTATTGTCGGTTTTGGTTACTTCTTTCGATTTGTTCTGTTGATTGTTACATCCATACATACGCGTGTATGTATGTATGTACCTGTTGAATGGGTTGTGTTGTTGTGTGGGTTGTCGAATGTTTGCTGCTTTTCCGGCCATCCCTTTCTGTTTTGATGCCGTGATGTGTTGTGCGCGTGTAGCGCGTGTTGCTTCAACTGAAATAAGATTTTTATTATTATTATTATTAATTCTTTTATTGATTTTCTGCAGGAACTTTCTTGAATATTATTATTCGTGAAATAAATGATAAATTCGTGCGGGAAATTATTAAGAATAATTGGTGAGATTCGCGATTGGAAACCCGATTCAGGTACCTCCGAATTTCATCGCTGTCGATAATGAGCCTCGGCGAGTCGACGGTGGACTGTGATGTTTATTCTGAGTCCTAATATTTTAAATAAATAAAATTCGTGTAGTGTTTTATTCTGGATCGAAATAGTACTTAGTAAATATGGAATCAGGGTGATTGAGTTGGATGTGATTATTAAATGGTATCGGTAATTGGAATTTGTGAGTTGTGATTGATTGTCGAGTGTTAAATTGGATTGTTGTTATTGAATTGACGTCGATTGATGTTTCGACGGGTAGTCCGATAAACAGAGGAGACGCTGCCCAATTTCCGGAAAAATTTACCTACAACAATACGGGCGCGTATCTAACGATTATCGGGACGTCAAATGGCTATATAGATATATATGTATTCTATATGAAACTTGGTTGCGCGATGTGATAAATAATTTGCTAAAAATCCCTAACCCCGATTTGTAAAATTACAAGTATACGTATTTTCGGAAAATGAACATCGAACCGATTTGTCGAGAATGTGAACACTGAATGTTGGGTGTGTTGTTATATTATAATAATCTATATAATTACGAGTCGGGTTTGAATATCGTTGGGTAAGAATTAGTATCAAGGATATGTCAAGCATACCTAGACAGCTAACATAGGGTATTTCGACCCTGTAGGTTATAATTGGGAACACTGAAAGTGGATGATGAACTAAAGATAACCTAGCAATCAGTCGACAAGCTCAGTAGAGTTTCAACAGAAAAACCTGAGTGTCGAAGTCGAATCCGATGGGATCTAGTGGTTGGACGTTAAAGCCTGAGCGGCAGCGTCAGATCATAATTGATCAGTAGTAGTTGAAAAGCCTGTAAGGCAAGTATTTCTGAACTTTTCTTCAAGATATATTACCAATGTTTTTGAACTGTTTTATAACATGTGGCTATTATTAAACATAACTCCTGTTTTATAATGCAAGTGCTTTAAACCATTTAACTTTGTACCCTGATTTTTCTTGATCTTGAGCCATAAGCTTTCTTCTTTATAAACCATGCTTTGTTGATCCTCAGACACCAAACTACACAAATATGATACTACACCCCAAATGTATAACTACCAAACACCAAACACTGGAAGAAAATTGTTTGAAAACACAGAAACCTTTATACTGCAACCATTCTTTATATCATCAACGAACTATATTTTTAAAAATCTTTTCTGACCTAATACCGGATGCTGGTACAAATTGAAAACCATTTCTTATACATACCCTGAAATTCCCTTGAGATATCCATAAGCCTCCCTATGCTTTTATTCAAATGTTTAACTATTGTTGATTATGAACTTGCTTTATTGAATTATATCGTTTATCATATTGAACTGCGTTAGGATTGGATAGTTTTTATATATGTGGACCAGATTCGTGGTCAGACCATACCAATGATCAAGTTAGGCCAATATGTGCCTTGGATCCAGTAATTAGAGCAGTGTTGTGTGCTTGCTCGGGGTTAGTGTGTGACTGATCAGCAGCCTAACCTTGGTTTTCAAAACTTAAAATGAATATCCAATTCTAATGATTAGTTAAAAAAAAGAAACTTGATTCCTTTGAATCATCTCATTTGATTATTATCTAACCTCAGCTATCATTATCACAACTTGCTGAGCTAGTTAGCTCACCCTTGCGATTCTTTTATATATTTTACAGTTGAAAAGAATATGGATGATAGTGAAGTTCCTCAGTCCAAAGTGCGGGCTAAGGTTTCAGTTGAGTTGAATCGAGCTAGCAGAAGCTTCATGAGGTATTGAGATAGTCAGATTGTATGAATGATTTTATTATCAATTGTAAGTTAAATTAGTTGGGATTTGTTACGATGTAATAATTAAGGTTGTAGCTTGTTTTCATTCTTTAACCTGTTGCGATCCATGGTTTTGTGAAGCAGGGTCATTATAAATAATATTTCTTATACAGGTTGATATATTGTGATTGTGTTGTGGACCCCAAACTTCTGACCTGGGTTTGGAAGGCGCCACACAATCACTTCTCCAAGATTGATTTAAGATCGGGATATCATCAACTGAAGATTAAGCCAGAAGATATACCGAAGACAGCTTTCAGAACAAGGTATGGACATTACGAATTTTTAGTGATGTCTTTTGGATTGACCAACGCCCCGGCAGCGTTTATGGACTTGATGAACAGAATTTTCAAGGAATACTTGGACAAGTTCGTTATTGTGTTTATAGATGATATTTTGATTTATTCCAAGGCGGAAGGGGATCATGCGGAACATCTGAGAACAGCTTTGGAGATTTTAAGGAAAAATAAGTTATATGCTAAATTCTCGAAGTGTGAGTTTTGGCTACAGGAAGTTCAGTTCTTAGGACACATAGTCAGTAATGAAGGGATCAAAGTGGACCCAGCAAAGATCGAGGCAATTACAAACTGGGAAAGACCGAGAACACCCACCAAGGTAAGAAGTTTCTTGGGATTAGCGGGATATTATCATCGATTCGTTCAAAATTTTTCAAGGATTGCAATACCATTGACAAAGCTTACACGGAAGAATGAAAAGTTTATATGGAACGACAAGTGCGAAGAATGTTTTCAGAAATTGAAGCAACGATTAATCACAGCACCTGTTTTGTCACTTCCAGACGATCAAGGGAATTTCATAATTTATAGCGATGCTTCTCCGAAAGGACTAGGATGTGTTCTAATGCAGCACGATAAGGTGATTGCGTATGCATCAAGGCAATTGAAACCACACGAACAGAAATATCCTACTCATGATTTGGAGTTAGCAGCCATAGTTTTTGCTTTGAAAATTTGGAGACATTATCTGTATGGAGAAAAGTGTAAGATTTTCACGGATCACAAAAGCTTGAAGTACATATTCACACAGAAGGAGCTTCATATGAGGCAAAGGAAATGGTTAGAATTGATCAAAGATTATGATTGCTCGATTAATTATCATCCCGGTAAAGCGAACGTTGTAGCAGACGTGTTAAGTCGGAAGGAAAAATTAAATGTGTTATCAGTACCTGAAGAGATATATAAGGAATTTCAGAAACTGGAATTGGAGATTAAAGTTTGCAGGCCTAATGAAGCAAAAGTGTACAGTATGACTTTTCAGCCGGAGTTGCTAGAGAAAATAAAGAAGTGTCAGGAAGATGTAATGGATCAAGATATAAATCGTTTGGTAGGTGAGGAATTGTGCACGCAGAAAGATGATCAAGGTATTCTAAGGTTTTCTTCTAAAATTTGGATTCCACCGGTGACAGAGCTAAATAATGAAATTTTACAGGAATCACATAATTCAAGATATTCCATCCATCCAGGGAGTACCAAAATGTACAGAGATTTAAAAGAAAGTTTTGGTGGCCAGATATGAAGTGGGAAATTGCGGAATGGGTTAGCAGATGTTATACATGTCAGAGAGTTAAAGCCGAACATCAAAGACCAAGTGGATTGCTACAGCCATTGGAGATTCCAGAGTGGAAGTGGGAACATATTGCCATGGATTTCATAGTTGGATTACCAAGGACAAGGGCTAATCATGATGCTATTTGGGTTATAGTGGATAGACTTACCAAGTCAGCTCATTTTCTGCCTATAAATGAAAGATTTTCACTCGAAAATTTGGTCCATATGTACCTGAAGGAAATTGTAGTTCGTCATGGAGTTCCTGTGTCTATCGTGTCTGATTGAGATCCAAGATTTAATTCAAGATTTTGGAAAAGTTTTCAAGATTGAATATGAGTACGGCTTATCACCCCCAGACGGACGGCCAAAGTGAAAGAACGATTCAGACGATTGAGGACATGTTACGTGTTTGTGCTATTGATTTCAAAGGAAGTTGGGACAAGCATTTACCTCTGGTAGAGTTTGCTTATAACAACAGTTATCATGCCAGTATTGGGATGCCACCCTATGAAGCCCTTTATGGACGCAAATGCAGATCTCCAGTGCATTGGGACGAAGTAGGAGAACACAAAATACTTGGACCGGAATTAGTATAACAAACAAAGGAAGTGGTTGAAATTATCCAGAAGAGATTAATAGCCGCACAGGACCGTCAAAGGAAATATGCAGACCAGTCCAGGAAAGACATGGAATTCGAAGAAAGAAACTTGGTATTATAGAAAGTATCACCGTGGAAGGGACTAACGAGGTTTGGAAAGAAAGGAAAGCTAAGCCCCAGATATGTCAGACCATTTGAGATTTTAAAGTACGTTGGCAAAGCAGCTTACGAATTGGCGTTACCTCCGCACATGGAGCACATTCACAATGTTTTTCACGTATCAATGCTTAAGAAATATAATCCAGACTCCAGGCTTGTAATAAAATATGAGCCAATAGAGCTTCAAGCAGATTTGTCATATGTAGAAAGTCCGATAGAGATTCTAGAAAAAAAAGAGAAGATATTGAGGAATAAAGTGGTAAAGCTAGTAAGAGTGTTATGGAGAAACCCAAAGGTTGAAGAGTCAACCTGGGAGTTAGAAAGTGATATGAGAGAAAAGTACCCTCATTTGTTTTCTTAGGAGATTCTGAGGACAGAATCCTTTTAAGGGGGGAAGGATGTAATATCCGGGATATATCGTGTAATTATTTTTGCTAATAAAAAATTAATATATGTGTTCAGTATCCATTCTGTGAATTAATGGTTAAGTGTTAAATGTGTTTGGATGTTTAAAAATATTATTAATTGAGTATTTTAATTTTCATATGTCCAAAATAAAATATAGATAATTGTCATATCTTCCTAATTATTTTTATGTTGATTTATGAATTTATAAGGATCATATGAAATTTATAAAATCTTTTTCCGGGTATTTAATATCTATTTTATAAAAACGGGAACCAACCGACGTCATCCGTTGTTACGTTTTTGGAACCCGAAACTCTTCCGAGAACTCCTTCCTAACCTAATTGTAATATTTCGAGCATACTCCATGTTTCGACTTTTTCGATCCGGCGTACGGTTTGTCCTGCGCAGGTCCCGGCGCAACATTTTCGATACAATATTTGTTTCGGTAAATCAATAAAACTTGTATTTTCGATAAACGGGAGCTTTTTATTAAATTATCCCAATTATCACCTCGTAGTACGTGTAACCAGGCGCTGAGACCAAGACCGCAGTACAAATTGTACTGGTTTGGATAATTATCCCGAAAATCGATACCGGTTGGATCAGTTTTTATAAATAAACGTACCGTTTTATATCCGGAATGATCTAACGGGATACTAATTTTCCGTAATTATAAATAGCCTTTTCCCGTATTTTATTTCGTATCAAAATCATTTGCAGACAAATCAAGGTTTATTTTCTGTAAATTTATTTATTTTTGAATTATTTTTATTAAAAATATGAATTTTTGTTCGGATGATTGTTGGTATGATTTGATGATTGCATGTTGTAGAGCTTGTTTTCCTGATGATTTTCATATGTCATACGTCTGATTTGGAGTTCAATAACATGCTCAAAAGTGGGTTTAATTTTCGAATTTTGAAATTAGGGTTTATAACCCGTAAGAATGTTCTTAATTGAAATTTGGGGGTTTCTTATTTCGGGATAGATAGATGTTTTGGTATAGTGGGTTGTGTTCTCTGTGAAATTTGCAATCTATTCATACAAGTTTCACAAATCAACGAGGTCTGTAGAGAAGGGAGTTGTCATTTGAAGTTTACGTCGAGTTCGCCGGAAACCGGCGAACTTCTCAGCCAAATTCCGGCCAACTCAGGGACTGTTAGGTCGATTTGATGGCATGGTTATGTTCCTGGTGATTTGTAGATGTGATCTGGAGGTGGTGGTGGCCTGAGAATCCCTGGATCGTCTTCTCCGGCGAGACAGGGCATTTTCCGGCGACCCCCTGTAAAATTACCCTTTGGTACCTGGACATTTGGGGACGATGCAGTTTGGTCCCTGAAGTTTTCAGAGTTTGCAAATTTAGGATTCCTGATTTAAAAATATTCAAAAATCATATTTCCTATTTATTTTAATTATAAAATTCGATTTTAATTTCTGAAAATTCGAAAATTATTATTTTAATTCCAAAAATTATTTTTAATTCAAAAATAAATCTGAATTAATTAGTTAATTAATTTCAGTTAATTTTTAATTGATTAATTGGTCAATTAATTTGAAAATTAATTGATTAATTGATTTAATTAATTATTAATTGATTTTAACTAATTATTTAATTAGATTTAATTATTTAAAAATGATTTAAAAATTCCGAAAAATAGTTTCGAGATTTAAAGTATTATTTTAAATTATTTTCAAGGCTCGATAATTATTATGAAATTGTTTTGAAGCCAGAATTGGCCAACCGAACCCTATTTACTCCTTCGAAATTGATCCAACGACCCGTTTTAATTCCGAAAAATATTTTAAAAATCATTTTAAATACCAGAAAGCTTGTTTATGACCCGAGATTTATTTATAAATGATATATTATTGATTATGTGATGTGCTATGTGTTATATGTGACTTGTTGGTTGACTGTTGGTCTGTGTATTGGATATTTACTTGTTTATTGCGTAACTTTCAATCCGTTAATCGGATTTGGGTGAAACGAAGGGTAGATAGATGTATGTGTCGAATAGAATCGTATGAGTTAAATATTGATAGATGCTTATGATATGTGAGCAGAAGAGGCAAGGCGTAGGAAAGGGAAACAGATAGTCAAGGAGTAAGACAGTGGTGATTGAAAGCAAGTGCAGTATAGTAAACTAGTACCACACAAGTGTTCTAAACCTTCTCGAGATATTGTAGTGATTGATATTCCTGTTTTATATTGCATTGCTTACACATTCACCATTGTATCTTATGCTTTGAAAGACCAAATCCTTGGAACCCTGAAAGGTTGATTTCTTTGTTATCAAATTCATTCATTACCTAACAGCCAAGCTTTAGAAATGCCATATTGATCTTTATACAAATTGAAACCATTTTCATTATTGAACGTCCAATGTTGTTAATTATCCTGCTTATTGTTTATTACTGCTTATTTTGTTATTACGGTAGAATTGGATTGTTTTTATAAAATTATGGACCAGATTCGTGGTCAGACCATATAATGGTCAAGTTAGGCCAATGTGTGCCTTGGATCTAGTAGTTAGAGCAGTGCTGTGTGCTTTGCTCGGGGTTAGTGCATGACTGATCAGCAGCCTAACCTTGGTTTTTAAAAATGAAAATATAATATCCAATTTTAAATCATAATCCATTGTTCACTTGATATCATAACCATATTTACCTGATGATCCTTATTCTCAGTTTTATCATCGTGACTTGCTGAGCTAGTTAGCTCATTTGTGCAATGTTGTTTATGTTCTTTCCAGTTAAAAAGGAACCAGTTGGTAGCGAGAATCCCCAGTCCAGCGCGAGAGCTAGGGGTTCCGGTTGATCAAGTTGAGCTAGTAGGCTTCTTTTGGGATAATTTAAGTTTGTAAAAATTTGTAATAATGTTTAATACTCAGTTCTAAGTTTGGATAGTTGGGATTTGAACGGTTTGTAATATAAGTAGATGTGTTTGGCTTGTGTGCATACTTTAACCTGTTGCGGTCCGTGGTAGTTGGTAAGTAAGGTCACTGCATATTACTATTATCCTTATCATTGTTATAAGCAGGTTATTAATAAGGTGTGTGTGGACCCCAAACTTCTGACCCGGGTTTGGAGGGCGCCACAGCTTATGTGGTCCTTCATTAATTCTGTCAAGGTACTCTGGATCTGTAGCTTCCATAAACATAGCCATCCTTACTTTCCATATGGGATACTCAGAAAGTCTCAGCATGGGAACCCTAATAGTCTCATATCGACTGTGGATTTGAGTCTTTGGAGTTTTTTCAGTTTTGGTGGGCTTGGTTGGAGTTTGTTCTTCTTCAGACATGATTGTTTTGGATCTTTACTGTATATGTATTAACAAATTAGCTCTGATTCCACTTGTTAGGTCACACACACTATAGCAGGGGGTTGAATACAGTGTATAATACAATCAAATCGAATTAAGAACACAAGTATGTAACAAAGAATAATCTAATTAATAAAACAGTATTGCAATGGAACCGTTCTCTCTCAGTGATGAACAAATATCACGAGAGCTGCTAGGGTTACAATGAATAATATTCTCGATAATGATAACACACCTAGTGTAAACCTTATGCTGTGTTTATATATCACACAGTTACAAGATAATCTCTAAGTCTTCTATTCTTCATAGAATTATTCTTCATGCATATCTCTTCTTGTTTTAGTCTTGATCTTCTTTCCCTTCAATCAGCCGCCTTTCTTATCTGAAAGTCTTCTTAAGTCCTGATATTATCTTCTGATGAATATCTTCTGATATCTTAAGTTCTGATAACTTAAGTTCGAATATCTTAAGTTCTGACTTCAGTATAAGTACTGATTTCCAGTTAAGTCCCGATTTGTCCTGTTAGTTAATGATCTGAAAACGAAACACAAATCATTATTAGACATGACATCACAAATATATCTAACAGTGTGTAAACAGACGATCCCTGGTTCGAAGGGAGTTGTCATTTGAAGTTTCTTCGAGTCCACCGGAAACCGGCGAACTTCTCTGCCAATTTCTGGCCAACTCATGTGTAATATCCCATTTTTTCAAATATTATTATTATTATTATTTGGAATTGTTTATGTGATTTTATGTGAATTTTAGTAAAATTATATGATAATTAGAATTAATGTTTGGGTGTTTATATGTGATATTATTTGAGTATTTGAATTTTTATATGTCCAGAACAAAATATAGATAATTGTAATATTTTTCTGGTAATTTTTGGATTGTTATATGATTTTATACTGATTTATGGATTTATTAATTATTTTCTGAATAATTACAAAAATATTTTATAAAACCGGGAATCGTCCAACCTCAACCTTTTTATATTTTTACAACCCGAAACTCTTCCGAAAACTCCTTCCTAACCTAATCTGGATATTCTGAACATTTTCCGTGTTTTAACTTTTTCAATCCGGATTACGGTTTGACCCGTACGCATCCCGGCGTACAATTTTCGATACGATAATCATTTCGGTAATCAATAAAACCCGTATTTTCGAGATACAAGATATTTTTACATTATTTTCTCATATGATGTTTTATAAGAGGCTCGGTTTTTATAATTATCCAAATCTGATATTAAAATTGTATCATTTCTATAGTAACTTAGCGACTAAGTAATGAATAATTAAATAATAAAATTTGGAAATTAACAATAATTAAAAACAATTTTTAAAATTAAAATAATGAATTTTGAATTAAAGTAAAAAGGAAATAGCTGAAACAGATTACTAAGATTTGAAATGGGTTTTCAAGGATCAAAACCGGGTTATATCCCGGGTCGAAACTGACCCGACCGGGTCGTTCAAGAATAGGCCGGCCGGTGCAGATTCCGGCGGCCGGGAACGAACTCCGGCGACCCTAATCCAGGTAATTTATGAATTGTCTGGCACAGTTCTTACTACTGTTCGATTCCTGTCTATTACAGCAACAACAACAACGATTCGACGTATCAAAATCATCCCCGCGGCTCTGTTTCCGGCGAGAACCGCCATTAACGCCGGCGGTTTCTTCGAGTTTTCCGGAAAAACTCGAATTCAGTCGTTCTTAAACCAAACTTCATGAAACATGGCTCGAATTAACGCTCTGATTATGCACAATCAGTTTATAACCTCAAAATAACCCAAAAATCAGTTAAACAAAAAGCCCCAAATTCGGGTATAAACCCTAAAATTACGAATTAGAAAATTACCAAATCTCAATTGATTTTGATGTTAAAATCAGATAAAACAGATTGAGGGCTTCACAACGGATATTCATACTTGTGATTTGGTGTTCAATAACACCTTCAAAATTAACTTTGATTTTCAGAATTCTTCAAGAACACCAAGAACACATATTCAAGAAATTTTCAGAAAATCAAACCCTAATTTCTATATGATATTGAACTCTATTTTTGAAGTATAATATACCAAATCGACCAGAAAAACATGCTCTACAACATGGAAGCATCAAATCACATCAACAACATCAAGAACAAATTTTCATAATTTAATTACTAAATAATTCGAATATAAATAAATAAATAAGAATATTACCATGATTTCTGGGCAGAAACTGATGATTGATTCAGGAAGAGGATTTCGAGAGCTTCGTTTTGATATGCTGCACGCCCGAATCGGATTTCGATAACGCCTTCGTTCGTGTGTTTGATTCTCGGGAACGTATCGGTTTCTCGGGTTTTTCTCTGTATTTACGGTATTTTAACTGGTTGCAAATGAATAAACGGAATAAACAAAATAAGAAATAGGCTATTTATATTTATGGAATATTGGATCGTTTTGAATCGTTAAATTAGTTGCTTAGCCGCTAAGTAACTATAAAAACGATACAATTCAATACCAGAATTGGATAATTATCAAAACCGAGCTTTTTATAAAACACTATATACGAAAATAACGTAAAAATATCCCGTTTCTCGAGAATACGGGTTTTTGTCGATTACCGAAATGATTATCGTATCGAAAAATCTTGCGCCGGGACGCGCACGGGTCAAACCGTAATCCGGATCGAAAAAGTCAAAACACGGAAAATGTCCGGAATTACCAGATTAGGTTAGGAAGGAGTTTTCGGAAGAGTTTCGGGTTGTAAAAACGCAAAAAACAATTGAAGTTGGACGAATCCCGGCTTTATAAAATAAGTTTGGTAATTATTCAGAAAATAATTAATAATTCATAAATTAATATAAAATCATTTAACAGTCCAAAAATTACCAAAATAATACCATAATTATCTATATTTTATTCTGAACATATAAAAATTCAAATACTCAAATAATATCACATCTAAACACCCAAACATCAATTCCACTTATCAGATAATTCACTAAAATTCACCCAAAATCACATAAATAATTCCAAATAATTATAATAATAATATTTGAAAATATGGGATATTACAATAATGCCTTTGACTTTTGGAAGTTTCTTTTTACCAATAGAAGCTTCAGATTTAGATTTGACTATTTCTGACTTAAGTCTAGCTTCTTCTTCCATCAGACTTTCCAAGTCCATTCCTGGATTCTCCTTTAGAAATAACTATCTTGATAATTCTTCATCAAGATCCAAAAGTTCATCAGAACTTATCCTTTTACCAGTAGCAGAAGTAATTCTTTTTCCAGCATCAGAACTTGTCCTGTGACTTGTAATTTCAGCTCTTCTTGATGAGAAACTTCTACCTTGACCATGACCTCCACCCATTCCAGAGTTTCCCTGGTCATCTTTTTCATCATCCTTCCCTTCAGTGTCTGATCAGTTTTGCAATTGGACTTAATTACTTTCTCCCCCTTTTTGGCATCAGCAGGTAAGAAAAGAGAGACAAGCAATTCCACTGAGGCTTGGATTTTATCGAGTTGAAATTGCTGAGAAGCTTGATTTTTCAAAATATCATCAATCTGAGACTGTTGCTTCTCTTGGGTCTTCTCAATGTAAGCAACTCTGTCAAAGGTAGGTTGAAAGAAACTTTTTTTTTCAAGTTTCTTAACTGTTTCTTGCTTGAGCAATTCTTCCTGAATTTTATGTAACTCTGCATGAGTTGTTGAGTGGAGACCTTGAAGATGTCTAGTACTCAATGCAGTGACTCGAAGCTGTGTCTTGAAATCATCATTAGTTAACATCTGATCAGCTTTGTCCAAGTGTTCAGCAAGAATCTTTCCAGATGGAACAAAGGTAACTGAGTTCCATTCCTTAGTCCACTCCTGTCCTCTAGGAGTTTCACTCCAAGGTACTGGTGCTTTTCCTTCTACAAACTTCTTGATGAGTTCAGATTTAGAAAAAGTTTGTGGAGGTGCATGTCCTGAAGGACCAGCTTCATCAGAATCTGCATTAGTAGCAGCATCACCAGTAGTATCAGCATTTGCAATATCAGAACTTACAGAATCAGCATCTTCTGATTAAACAACAGTATGAGAAGCAATCGAGGCTTCAGCATCATCCTCTAAGTGCTGATCTGTTTCCAAGTTCTGATCAACAGCCATATCCTGATGCTCACCTATATTCTGATCATCAACATCTAGATGCAGAGAAGGTGTAGTAGACAATTCTGGAGTTTGAGTAGCATCAGTAACAGGTGTTGTTGATGGATTAATTGCTGTTGGAGCTTCTAAGTAGAGAACCTCAGGCATAACCAGGTTTTGAATGTCAATTTCAACACTTGTGCCTGGGTCTACAGGAGATACAATTTCATGTACATGAGACACAGATGGTGTGCTTTCCTTGTCTGTAGCAGCTTCCTGAGTTGGGGACAGTGAAGAAGGAGATGCAGTAGCTTCAGCAAATTCTGGTTCTTTTGAGATCAAAGATTCCTGATCTCCTTCCTTAGCTGTTGCTTCCCCATCATCTGAAGCTGGCCTTTTAGCTCTCTGTTTCTTGTATCTCTTTGAAGGTGGGGTTTCCTTGGGAGGTTCAGCAGAAGTCATTCTTCTAAGCCTTTTGAGAAGCTTAGATCCCCCAATTCCAGAATCCTTCTGAGAAGGAACCTTCTCAGCTTCTGTAATAACAGGTTCTGATGCGGAAACCTATTTTTCACTATCAGACTCATCTCTCAGAACAATCCTCCTTCTCTTCTGTGGTGTCTGAGGAACAGTCTTTGTCCTCTTGGGCTTGGAAGATGAAGGCTTCACAGTAGGTGTTGAGGATGAAGGGTGAGCTGTCTGTGAAGGTGTGAGATATATTTTAAGATATGTTCTGAGGGAGGGTTGAGGCATAGATGTATCTATGGTTTGTTCTGATGGTTGGTGTGGTGTTTGAGATGTGGTGGTAGATTGAACATCAGGATAAACAGATCTATAGGTTTGAGGATCAACATTTACCAGGATCTGTTTTACAGACTGAGGAATCTGTAAAAGTCTAACAACCATTTTCTTAAGATCAGCATTTACCAAGTCATTAAAGGCTCGTTTAGCAATTTTAAAGTGTGGGTATAAGTTAGTGGTAGGTTGGGGTTCATCAGTACAACAGAAATTATATATAAGCTGACAAAATCTAGCAAAATAGCAACATTTCTATCCTCTATCATCCTATCCCCAATAAAACCTATCACAGCGCTTGCAAAATCAAAATGAGTTTGGTTAATAATAGCATACCCGATGTGCTGACTCATTATAGGAATGACATCAAAGTTGGAACACTTATTCCCGAAGGCTTTAGTGATGCAGTCGAAGAAAAAGCTCCATTCCTTTCTGATATGTGCGCATTTCAACTGTCCAAGCTTAGCCAAACTCCTCTCATATCCCAAACTGGCCTTGAGCTGCTATAGAGCTGGTTCATCCGGTGTTGAGAAAATGCAGCCTTTTGGTAAATGTAAAGCCTTGCAAACTGTACCAGGAGTTACCACATGTTCAGAATCATCCACTTCAAAAACAATATTGGGAGAACCATTAGCACCACCATTATCAAAATGCCCAGTCCATCAAAACGTCAGAACTTGTTGGCTTAAAAAGACTGAAGGCTGGGTCAATGCATACCCAATTTCAGTGTGTGCAAGAAGATCTTGCACAAAATGTAACTCAGACGGAGCTTCATCATGATTTAGAATTGCAGCATAGTTGTTGGGAACAAACTTGGCTCCATCGATGATCAAATCCTTAGGTGCCATGAGAAAAATTGAAAATTAAGATTGCCTGGTTAAAAAAAAATATAACCGTTGGACACCTGTCAAACATGCAGCAATAATGAATAGTTAATGGGCACAGGAAAACAGTAATCATTACTTAGCACATGCAGTTTTTCAAGGAAAAACCGTTCCACTTCCCCAGTAATCCCATTAATTGAAATAAGTCAGCTTTAATTCAAAATTTAAACTGTTCTCACTTATTTAATTATTGGTACTGCAAAATCAATATTCTGAAAAAAAATCAAGTGTGGGAATGACAAAAAAAAATCAAGTAAAAAAGTACTGATATTTTAAAATCAGAACTTAATTTAAATCAAAAATTAAAAATGGTCATCAAAATATGGATATATCAGGATTTAACAGTGCAGTAAAATTGTAAACATCTCAGAAACAAAATCTTGCAAAAATAAGAAATTCCATTAATATAATAAGAGAATACATCCATGAAATTGAAATTACATCAGAGCATTACAAGACTGCCCTAAGCTACTAAACCTAACATCAACAGCTTTTGTACTTGGTTAAGAAGCCGGACAAAGCTGACGATGAAGAAAAACAGGAAGAAGAAAATAAATTATTTCTTCTTCCGACTCTCTATAAAAAGAATAGAGAGTCGTATGATTCGCTCTTGTTGGCGGAGAGCTTCCAGCCTCTCTTCCTCCAATCGCTACAGATGGCGATGGTAGTCCATGTAAAAGAACAGGAGGTGTGTGAGAATCTCCTGGGGAACCGAGTCCCAAATCTCAACAGGAATGACAGTTACGTGCCATTCATGCTGCCATTCCTCACAGCTCAGCTCCATGTTGAAGGTCTCATAGTTCAAAAACATATTGTAGTTGACCATGTTTGTGTTGGTATGAAGGAAAGAAGAGTGAGTATATGAGAAAAGAAATGATGTGTAGGCTGATTTGAGGTGTTGGTTTATATAGGCAAGAGAATGCTAGGAGACGCAAGGAAATTGAATGCTGACAGGTAGAAATAATTCTACCTCATCTCCCTAGACTGGGAAGAAGAAAAACAGTCATTGGAAAAGTAAAACAGGGTTTAATGCGCACAACAAACAAGTAAAAAAAAATTAATGTGCATGTACGTGTTCTACTATCCCTAATTAGATTGACTGTTATTATTCCACCCAAACATATTCTGATTTAAAATGAAACTGTTTCAGATTGTAACCACAAATGAGTCAAGTAAAGGATTAGAATTTAATATCAGAACTTAGACTTATATCAGAACTTAACAGTCATCAGAACATGATTTCTTAACTCGAAAAATGAATGCCTATTTTTGTGATTCTGCACACAAAATCTGATTTCGGTTCGTTAAGACTTATTTATCAGAACTTCCATCAGAACTTGTCCTCAGAATTTATGCAATCTGATACATAAACTGTTCATCTAAAACAACATTGATCACCACAATAATTTTCATCATTCATATGGAGTGTTAGTGTGTGCATTAAGCTAAATATCAGACAAAGAGTAAAGTCTGATTCACTTCAGTACATCTTAGAAATAAGGCATAACTAAAACTTTACTTAAACTCTGTCATTATTCTGAAGCCTACTATTGAATGAGTTCATGCATGAGTCCACCTCAACTGTTTTGTGCTTATTTTATGCATCTTTTGAAATTCCATTTTACAGTGGCTTCTGAGTGTAAGTGAGTTACGACTGCTTATCAGAATTTATGCTATTAACAGAGTATTTCTCCAGTAATCATAGAGTGTGAAAAGTCACCAAGAAAATAATTATTTGCTTTTCTGATGCATATTACTTAATACCAGCAATGCACTTGGGTCGTCCCTTCCATATTTTTACTCTAGACCTCAAAGGAGTACCTGATTTTTATTTCTTTTTCTTTTCCTTTTTCTTTTGTTAAGTGAGGTTTATCAGCACTTTGTACATTCAACAGATTTACTAACATCAGATCTTAACAGATGAGAAGCATGATTCTAGTTTTTGACTTAGTAATAAGATAGACAAAGTAAACTGAACTAAGCTCAATATCAGAATTTGCTTGTGTCAATAGATTTCCACATAAATAATTACTTCTAACATGGGATTTCTAGTATATTGAAGACTACTAGGTCAGCATCAAGCACAGTTATCTTCATATGATTGAATAGTCATATAAACAGTCATATCACTATCAGAGTTTAAAAATACACATCAGACAACAATCAGTACTGAAGCAATTTTCAATTAAGCACTGGATACACAAAGAGAGTAATTTCTCTAAATACTGATCATAGAGTCTGATGCATCAGAACAAAAACTAAGCAGATTTAGAGAATGAACCTGAAACCATTCCAAGTTCATTTACCAATCTTGTAAAAGTAGCTTCACACAGTGGTTTTGTGATGATATCTGCTAGTTGTTGATCTGTTGGAACAAAATGCAATTCCACTGTACCTTCATCCACATGTTCCCTTATGAAGTGGTACCTAATGCTGATGTACTTTGTCATTGAGTGTTGAACTGGATTACCTGTCAAAATAGCACTTTGATTATCACAGTATATAGGGATTTTAAAATATATTAACCCATAATCCAGTAACTGATTCTTCATCCAAAGAATCTGTGCACAACAGCTTCCTGTAGCAATGTACTCTGCTTCTGCAGTTGATGTGGAAATTGACTTTTGTTTCTTGCTAAACCAAAAAACCAATCTGCCTCCAAGAAATTGGCAGCTTCCAATTGTACTTTTCCTGTCAATTTTGCAACCTGCAAAATCTGCATCTGAGTAACCTATTAGATTAAAATCTGATTCTCTGGAATACCACAATCCCAGATCAGTTGTTCCCTTAAGATACTTGAAAATTCTTTTCACAGCTGTTAAGTGAGGTTCTCTTGGATCTGCTTGAAATCTTGCACAAAGACAGGTAGCATACATGATATCAGGTCTACTAGCAGTTAGATAGAATAGAGAGCCAATCATACCTCTGTAATCAGTGATATCTACTGATTTACCAGTATCCTTATCCAGTTTTATTGTAGTGGCCATGAGAGTGGATGCACTTGAACAATCTTGTATTTCAAATTTCTTCAGCAAATTTCTGGTGTACTTGGTTTGACAAATAAAAGTACCTTCTTCATTCTGCTTGACTTGAAGGCCTAGAAAATAGCTGAGTTCCCCCATCATACTCATTTGATATCTTGACTGCATCAGTTTGGCAAACTTCTTGCAAAGTCTGTCATTTGTAGAACCAAAGATGATATCATCAACATATATCTGAACCAGAAGTAAGTCCTTTCCATGGTTGAGGTAGAACAATGTTTTGTCTATAGTTCCTCTGTTAAATCCACTTTCCAGAAGAAAGTGAGCTAAAGTCTCATACCATGCACTTGGAGCTTGCTTAAGGCCATATAGTGCTTTATCACGCTTGTAGACATGATTAGGATATTTGGGATCTACAAAGCCTGGAAGTTGTTCAACATATACTTCCTCCTCCAATTCTCTATTGAGAAAAGCACTTTTCATATCCATTTGAAAGACAGTAAACTTTTTGTGAGCAGCATAAGCCAAAAATATTTTTATGGCTTCCAATCTAGCAACTGGTGCAAATGTTTCATCATAATCAATTCCCTCCTGTTGAGAATATCCTTTTGCAACCAACCTTGCCTTATTCCTTGTAATTATGCCATCACTATCAGTTTTGTTTCTGAATACCCACTTTCTACCAACAACAGATCTGTTCTTTGGTCTTGGCACTAGGGTCCAGACTTTGTTTCTTTCAAATTCATTTAACTCTTACTGCATTGCTTGCATCCAATCTGCATCTTGAAGAGCTTCTTCCACTTTCATTGGTTCAGTCTGAGAAAGAAAAGAATTGTAAAGACATTCACTTGAAGTAGTTGTTCTCGTTCTGACACCTGCATCAGGATTTCCAATTATTAAGTCAGGTGTATGTGATTTAGTCCACTTCCTTGCAGATGGAAGGTTTTCTCTAGAACTGGATGCTCCCCATGATCCATGCTATCTTCATCAACATTTTCTGATGCTCCCCCTGAAACTATGCTCTCTGAGTTGGATTCTTCAGAATTTAAGTTTTCAGAATTTTCAGAACTTGGCTTATCAGAACTTGATGAATCAGAACTTGAAGAGCCAGATGTATGTTCTGATGCTTCTTAAGATGTGGTTGTATCTTGAGTATACTCCCCCTGCATAGGTGCATCTTCCTTTGGCGTAGTCACCACAGTTTCAATAACATCAGAGTTTAATCCATCAGAGTTTGCAGTATCAAGATTTAGACTGTCAGGATTTTCAGTATCAGAATTTAAGTCTTTATTTTCAAATCTCAGCTGATCATGATCATTGAAATCTTCAAGTCCAGTAATCTTCTTATCATCAAAAGAGACATTGATAGATTCCATGACCACTCTTGTTCTCAAGTTATAGACTCTGAAGGCTTTTGTGGAAAGTGGATATCCAACAAAGATTCCTTCATCAGCTTTTAGATCAAATTTGGATAGCTGTTCAGGATGAGTCTTAAGAACAAAACACTTGCATCCAAATACGTGAAAATACTTCAGATTTGGCTTCTTTTTCTTCACCATCTCATATGGTGTCTTTCCATGCTTGTTAATTAGTGTTGCATTCTGAGTAAAACAAGCAATCTGCACAGCTTCAACCCAGAAATAGGTTGAAAGCTTTGCTTCATCAAGCATTGTACGTGCAGCTTCAATGAGAGTTCTGTTCTTTCTTTCAACAACTCCATTTTGTTGTGGAGTTCCAGGAGCAGAAAATTCCTGCTTGATTCCATGGTTTTTGTAGAACTCTTCCATTATCAAATTCTTGAACTCAATACCATTATCACTTCTTATTGTCTTCACAGAATCTTTGACCAACTTATCCAGTTGCCTGACATGATCAATCAAGATAGATGCAGTTTCACATTTTTTATGCAAGAAATACACCCATGTGTATCTGCTGAACTCATCCACTATGACCATAGCATATTTCTTCTTTAATATAGACATGACATTTACTGGACCAAATAGATCAACATGCAGTAGGTGATAAGACTCAAGAATTGATGATTCAGTCTTGCTCTTGAATGAGGATTTCCTTTGTTTAGCTTTCTGACAAGAATCACAAAGGCCATCAGGAGCAAATATTGAGTTTGGCAATCCTCTCACAAGATCTTTCTTGACTAGTTTATTTATATTGTTGAAATTTAAATGAGAGAGTTTCTTGTGCCAATTCCATCTTTCTTCAATTGATGCTCTACTCATCAGACAGATTGCAGAACCATCAGTACTTGTTGAAAGCTTGGCTTCATAGATGTTACCACGCCTGTATCCTTTCAGAACAACTTTGCCTGTAGATTTACTTACAACTTCACAGTGTTCTTTAAAGAAATCCACATGATAACCTTTGTCACAGATTTGATTAACACACAGCAGATTGTGTTTAAGTCCTGAGACCAGAGCTACTTCTTTAATGATGACATTCCCGAGATTGATATTGCCATATCCCAATGTTTTTCCAATGTTGCTATCTCCATAAGAAACACTTGGACCAGCCTTTTCCACAAAGTCTAATAGCAGGGCTTTATTTCCAGTCATATGTCCTGAACATCCACTGTCCAGAACTAGGATGTTTTTCCTGTTGCCCTGCAATCACAAAGACCACTAATGATTAGTATTAAGGACCCAGACTTGCTTGGATCCTTTGGCCTTATTAAGTTTGTTAACATTTGCAGCGGATTTAGTATCAGAGTTTATGTTAACATTTTTCTTATCAGAATTTACACTATCAGACTTTGAATCAGAAGTTACACTAGAAGGAACAATGCTAACTTTCTTTAAAGAAGGTTTTATTTGATAATAATCATAGTACAGACTATGATATTCCTTACAAGTATAAATGGAATCCCATAAACTACCACAATGAAAACAAGGATTTTGTGGCTTATATCTAACAGACTAACTCTTAACTCCTGACTTTGAGGGTAAGGAGTTTATATTCTTATTCTTCCTGCAAAAAGAAGCCAGATGGTTAGAACTTCCACAGTTATGACATGTTTTTCTAGGAGCATCAGGAACAGACTTATAATCATTTCTTTTATTCACACCTTCTTTTCCATTCCTATTTTTCCTAGGTGATTTTACCTTGTTTGCATTCTTAACATCTTTCAGCTTATGCTTAAGCTGCTTCTTTGTCATTAAGCCTACGTTTACTTCAGTTGTCTTTTCCTGTTTTAGTTTGTCAGAAGTTAATTCTTTTTTAACTTCTGATTTCTCAGTATCAGATTTTAGAGCTACAAACTTAACAGGTTTTAACTTGGGCTTTTGTTTAACAACTATAGGCTTAATATCTACAGTTCCTTTATCATTTTTATCAGCTCCATAACCTAAGCCCTCTTTCCAGTTTTCACTACTTAACAAATTCTGAGTTGTTCTGCCAGAGTTAGTCTAAGTCCTGATAATCTCTCTTTCCTTTTCTAACTCAGCTTTTAGAGATTCATTCATTTTAAGCACTTCATCCCTAACATAGAAAGCATCATCTCTATCTTTCTGAGTTTGATGGAACATGACTAACTCTTTTTCTAAATAATCATTCCTCTTTTTTCAAGCAAGATTTTTAGAAGTTAATCTTTCACATGTTAAAGTTTAATCTCTATAACTAATGAACATGGTTTTAAGATATTTTCTCAACTCATAAATATCATCAGTATGAAAGGCATAAGTAGTTTAAGGTACCTTTAACTCAGCAGCTTCAGAACTGCTTTCAGCACTTGCCATATCAGCATTTGCCATCAAGGCATAATTCTCCTCACTTTCAGAATTTAAAGAGTCTGTCCAGCTTTTCTTCTTTGTGACAAGAGCCTTGCCTTTGTCACTCTTCACTTTCTTACAATCAGGAGATATGTGGCCTTTCTCACCACAGTTGTAGCATTTGACATTTGTATAATCTCCTCTATCAGACTTTCCTCCTCTGCCCTCAGATTTTCTGAAATTCTTCTTATCAGAACTTGCACCTTTCCTGGAAAACTTCTTTCCCTTCCTGAACTTCCTGTATGCAATCTTTGTGATTCCTTTCACCATAAGAGCACACAGCTTCATCATCTCTTCATCAGCATCCGTCTCAGGCAAGCTTTCAGATTCTGAGTCATCATCACTTTCAGAACTTGATGACTCAGTATCAGACTTTGTGAAGAGAGCTTTACCCTTGCCTTTCCATGAGGTAGCTGCCTTGGGGGATTCTTCTTCAGCCTTAAGAGCAACTGTCCTTGGCTTTCCTCCTTTCCTCTTGCTTCTTTGTTCCATCTCAAGTTCATAAGTCTTGAGCATCCCATAAATTTCATCAAGAGTTTTTTCATCAAGATTATAGTTGTCTCTTATTGTTGTTGCCTTCAAATCCCAGCTTTCAGGAAGAGCCAACATGAATTTAAGGTTTGAATCTTCAAGATCATACTCCTTATCAACCAGTGACAAATCATTCAAGAGTTTGACAAATCTATCATATAAATCAGTCAATGACTCATTAGCCTTTGAGTCAAAGTGTTCATACTCTTGAGTGAGTATTGTCTTCCTGTTCTTCTTAATCGTATCAGTTCCCTGACATCTTGTTTCCAAGGCATCCCATATCTCCTTTGCAGTCTTGCAGTTTATTACCCTATTTGACATTACATTATCAATGGCACTATGCAGTAAGTGTCGTACCTTAGCATCCTTAGCAATTGATGCGATATCTTCAGCAGTGTAGTCACTCTTTTCCTTTGGTACTGACTTTGCTGCTTCACCTGCAACTGCAACAGTGAGCTTGGTTGGTTTGTGAGGCCCTTCCTTGATTCTATCAAGATATTCTGGATCTGTAGCTTCCAGAAACATGGTCATCCTCACCTTCCATATGGGATATTCAGATGGTCTCAATATGGGAACTCTAATAGTCTCATATCAGCTTTGAATTTGTGTCTTTGGAGGTTCTTCAGTTTTGGTGGGCTTAGTTTGTAATAACCCCAATTTTTGGAAATTTTTGAAATCCTTATGAATAGTGTTTTTGCCGAATGGGAAAACTTTTCATGCCACACTATGTAGGGGTTCTGGTATGGATATTCTGAGATTTTATTAGTACTTTATATGGGATATAAGTGTATGTAAAGATCGTCGGAATCCAAATTCCGAACACTTTGATTTTCCCGGAAATCCACTAGATACGGAAAGAATTGAGTATAAGGTAACAGGATAAAAAGGATTTAAATTAAAGGATTATAAGAGAGGATCATAAAAGGAATATAATATATTGAGAAAGGTTAAGGGAACCTAAGTAATAAGATCCCGGGTATGATCCCTCAAACGATAAACGAAAACGAAAGTTAAGCGAACCGTATAACAGATCAGCGGTCATTAGGCAAACAATTAGGAAGTTAATCAAAGGGATTAGAGAGGATGATGTCACCCAACCAATGAGAAGAGGACAAGGAGGGGAAGATGACATCATAGCATGACATAAGCATGACATGGGAAGGAAGGAGATGTGGTTGAAGTAGAACCACACAAAGTTAAGGCTAAAAAGGTAATTAACCAAAACAAAAACAAAATTACATCCACCAAGCCAAACAAATCATTTCATCAAAACAAAAGAAATCTATTTCTCTTCAACAAAAGCTTGCTCTCGGCTTTTTACAATTTCAAAGGAAAGGATTTTCAAAATCCAAGATCCAAGCCTCCTAAATTGGTAAGATAATTCCCTAGTGTTCCTTATGCATAGATATGGATATATTATGAGTTTAAGCATCCCATTCATTATCTATCTTCTCCAATAAATCAATGAAGAAGACAATGAATAGTGATTTCAAGGTTTTTAACTTGATTTTCTTGCTTTTCCTTTAAGATCCAAGCTTTCCTAAGACTCCTCAAGGCTTCCTAAGGCTTCTTAGCTACTCACACCACTTCAAGGAAGGTATATCATCTCCAAACCCTAGCTTAATTTGTATATTAGGTTTATTTTGGTTGTTAGAGTAAAGAGTAGCTTGAAACTTGTTTGTTTAAGAGTTTGGGTTGGAATGGTGGTGATTGATTTGTGGAAATCTTAAGATTTGGTTAAAGAATGTAGTATAGTTTAAATTCAAGTTTTAGGAGTAAGTAAATGGATTATAATGAGTTGGTTTGGGGCTGTTGTAATGTATTTTGGATGGAGTTTGGATTGGGTTGTGAATTGGGGTTGAATTGTGGTTGTTTTGAGTTGGTTTAAATTTGGGAAATCGCGTAAACATAGCCGTTGTAATGTCCGATTTACTTTAGACTGCTTTTGTTCATAACATTTGGACCCGATAACTCCCTGCTAGATTATGACCATTGCCATTTTTAGATAGTTCATGTTATGAGCTTCGTTTTGATATGTAGTTCGTTTGATTCCGATGTACGGTTTAGGAGAAACGACCGTTTTAAGTAACGGCGTTTCGCGAACGAAACTTTTCCCCTCGCCTTACTTTGAAACATAGGTTAAAGACCTTAAAGGACTAATTGAAGTATGAAACAATTATGTTAAGTGTGTTAGGCAGTTGGTAAGACACTCGTGAAGGAATCGCCTTAAAACTCGTAATGGTTAAATTATTAAAAATGGTGGAGCCGAGGGTACTCGAGTGACCTAAGAGAATCAGTAAGCGCAAAACGAGCGTTAGAGTCTGAGTTGGTTAGAGTATAGATTTACAAGTGACTTTGGTTTAATTCCAACTTACTTGTTGCTTATAGGTTACCAGACTCGTCCCGAGCCATTCGTAACCCCCAGTCGCTCAGGCAAGTTTTCTACCCGTTATACTGTTGTTGTGATGTATACACTTGTATATGCATTATCTTGTAATAGATGCATGATGGTTATATTAGCAAATTCTTGCGATATATTATAGCATGTGATATGGTACATATGCATGCCTATTTCGTATTCTTGCCATATATATCTGTTGGTTCAGTTGATAATACCTATGCTAGAGAATAGCGGTAATTTGCATATACCCTTAGTATAGGGACCCAAAGGTGAAAACATTTTCTAAAACCGGGAGTCGAGGATCCCGAGTAGATTTTATATATATATATTTATATATATATATGGTTATAGTTTTCAAAAACTATTAATCGAATAAGGTTTATTCGATAACTTTATTTTATTAATGAATATTATCTTGAATATTCATTCGAGGACTTATGACTCCTTTATATTATTTATTGAATATTACTTGAATATTCATTTGAGGATGTATGACTCCTTTATTTTATTTAATGAATATTATTTATAATATTCTTTCGAGGTATTATGACTCCGCTTATTATTTATTAATATTCTTTATTTTATTAAAGAATAATGTTCGATAATCAAACTTACTTTTGATATTCAAATAAAGATATTACTTTTGTATAAGTATATCTTTGATTATTTATTATTCATTTCAAGTATAAGTTTTAAAACTTCTACTTCAATTATTTTTATAAAGATTATTCTTTATGGGAATATTATTTAAATAATAATATTCAGATATTTTCTAATATATTGGGACTGATTTATTTTATTAAATCAGCATCACCCCAAACATTCTTAAAAATGTTTGCGAGTCTTCAAAATGATTTTTAAAAGTTAGAGTGGATCCCAAAACTCATTTTTTATATTTAAGATCCTCCTTTCGAAGGGGATTTAAATACTCGCTCAAAACCTGAGGGATCCGGCTCTGTGGTGTTTTATATTCGCAACAAGGTTGCTGTTTTGCTAAATGAATTGATTACTTACCCAACACTCGGGAAGTAAAATTTTTGGAACAAGTTAATCCATTAACAGGCATCGCCTGGGAAATATCAGTGAGTTCTCCTTTCCAAATAGATACGACTTCTTGGTGGAGCCGTATCAACAAGTTTCTACTTGGGGAAAGTGGGGACGAGCTTTACGTTTCAGAGTCATGGATTTCATCTGAACTAGGAGTGGCGTAAGTGGCCGAGTAGCGCCGGCCCAGCCTTATTATATTGGCCCAAATGGCCTGGAAGTTCCGCTAAGGCGGTCCATTCCTTAGGAGTTCAGTGTTCGGTTGACAAGTAAATCCGACAGGTTCTCCTCTACATGTAGAAAATGGTGGGGTTGTACTACTACGACTGATCATCGTAAGTGGTCTTCCTGGCGCGGCAAACTCCCGTAATGAGTTCATCATCCAATTGGATAATTTCTACAACACTACCTAGAGCACTTCGATAGAAAGGCTACGGTTGGGCGATTGTTGAGTGTTGGCAGGGTCAAGTTTTCAAAATGATGTTTGCATCAAATGAAGTATCTCATAACTTCATTTTATTTTGATGATATTTTAAAGGTTGAATCTATTCAAGTATTATCTTGTAGTCTCATCTATGTGATGAACTTTTGAACTAATTATAACTTGAACGGTGGTAGTTCAAGTAGTATTTGGAAAAGATATAAGTATATTGGAGTATCTTGTAACTTCATCTTTTAAACTTATATCTAGTAAATGATTATCTTATGCATGACAAAGATTTTCAGAAATACGTTGAGACAAGGTTAGATTTATGAGATCACCTTGCAACGGTATTTTTATACAGGTATACATTGGAACTCTGTGTGTATTATGCATGGAAGAGGACTTCCAATATTTTGAAAAGTATATATGTATATATATACTGAATATTTTGCGACTTCATCGCATTAAGATATCAACTTGGTTCATTTTTTCTTAACCAAGACTTTCATGAGTACTATGAGAAGGCTCATATATTGTTAATCATTATACATATTATTTTGGTGGGCTTGCTGCTCACCCTTGCTTTCTTCTTTCATCACACAACATCAGATAGACAAGATGAACAGGACCAAGCTTCCAATTCGCGAGCGGATAGGAAACGTTCTGCAGTTTCCTATAGGCGTTGATGTCGCTGTAGCTGAGGTAGGAACTACCAATAGGCTAGGCTTTTAACTTTTGATGTATCAGATTATGTATATTTATGAATTGTAATAATGGCAAAGAAACGTAAACTTATTCAGAAAACCTTTTAAGGTGTATTGGCAGATAATTGTGGAATAAAATGACTTGTGATTATTTTTGGATGTTCATCTCTGAGACTATAACGTGTGGTGTGTGTGTTTATTGTGGGGTCACAGTACAGAGTAGTTGATTAATTATTAAGATTGGGTGTTATTAAGGGAAATGGAACTCGTGACAACCCGGATCCCCGACCCCGGATTTGGGGGTGTTACATAGTTGGAGTTTCTACTTCGGACATGATTGTTTTTGGATTTTAAACTGTTCGTGTGTTAACGAATAGGCTCTGATACCACTTGTTAGGTCACACACACTGTAGAGGGGGGTGAATACAGTGTATAGCACAATCAAATCGGTCTTTAATAACTCAAGTAACAGAAAACAAACTTTATTCAAAACAATAAACTTTGTTACAGTATGGAACTATCATCTCTCAGTGATGAACAAATATCATGAGAGCTGCTAGGGTTACAATGAATAATCTTCTCGATAACGATAACACTTTTAGTGTAAACCCTATGTCTGTGTTTATATACTACACAGTTACAAGATAATCGCTAATTGATATGGAATATAATTATGCTTCCTAAAATATATCAATCAGATATCTTTTCTTCCAAGTATTCTATTCTTCATAGAATTCCTTCTTCATGCATATCTCTTCTTATATTTGTCTCGATCTTCTCTTCCTATAAATCAGCTGCTTTCCTTATCTGAACGTTTCCTTTAAGTCCTGATATTATCTTCTGATAGATATCTCCTGAACCTTAGGTACTGATGACTTAAGTTCTGACTTCAGTATAAGTACTGATTTTAGTTAAGTACTGATTTGTCCTATTTAAGTAAGATCTGAAAACTAAACATAAATCACATTAGTCATGAAATTATCAAATATATCTAACAGGATTCTTAGCTTGCGACGTGATTTCCAGATAATGGCAATGGCAGATCCTGTTTTCCCGGTATCATCTGATCATTCGGAGCTTTCCGTTTGAGGATCGTCATCTTCTTCCAGATTTGATTTGCATCTTGTTCTTCCATCGGTATTAATGGTATTACCTTCTGTTATGACAGTTGCACCTCTCCAAGTTATTCTACGCTATTCTATCACCTTTTGATACGAGTCTACCTATTCAAGAACCTCCATCTGCTTATTCCTGTTCTACTATACCTTCAACTATGAATGTATCTTTTCAGTTTACTCTACACCATGTTCTATACCCTCAGTTTAAAAAAAACCTATTTTATGGAACAACATTATTTACGAGAATGGATTCGATAGCTACAGTAAATGGTAAGTACATGAGATATTAATAAAGGTGAGAAGGAGTATAGAAAGAAGATTCACGTGTTTCGGAGGATAGCTGTTACCAGATTAAATGGAGCCACTAGTGAATAGACCAACCGTGATTAGCTTGTGGGATGGACTAGAGGAATTTTGAAAGAATTAGAGAGAAAAGTACAGATCTGGAATTTTCGTAGAATTAGATGATGGTGTTATGATAAATGTGATATATAAAGTAGTGATGTGATGTGATATAAGCAAACTTTGTTCTATGAAATAGATTTCTTGGTTGTTGGATAGACCTATTATACTTAATGACTACAAAGATGATGATGGGAGTACTACTAGTATGGAAGCTTTGAAATGAAGCTCCGAATAAGATAATATGCAACGACAGCTGAAGTTTTCATCGATTAAGGAAGGTAATAGACCCAATGAAGGAGAGAAGATAAATGGAAGTGAATGGACCTTTGTGTGATCATTTCTTTAACTTGGTATCTTGTTATAGGAAGGACAACAACCAACTCATATAGTAAGGACAACCAGATGTGTGATTTTCAATATTTTTAAACAAGTTTTCGAAAAAGATTTTCCCTTATATAAAAAAAATATTCTAAAAGCCTTTTTGGAATAAAATAAGTTTCAAACATTGGTTGTCAAGTTACTACTTGAGTTTCTTGTTCGTTAAAAGACGCGGATTACCTGGAAGGATGCTGTTTTAGACTTACTATTGCTAATTCAGAGAACGAAGTAACCCGCGATTATGAAGAAGTTGATTATTCATAACAGTAAAGTGCAAGTATTGTTTGATAAAATTAACAACATAATCAGCGTACAGAGTAACTATTCATCCAATTACTGGGACTATCAGAGTTCAAGGAATTCATTGATTTAACGGAAGCCTGAGCATGACTGAAGAAGATTGGGAAGATTTCCAGACTTTTCTACAAAAAGAATATTATTAATACAAGGATCGTTATGTTGAATAATTCATGGTTATTCTAAATTAAAAAGAGGAAACTCGAGGTTATCTAATAGGAACATCATTATGATCGAATTGTTAGAGTATTATACTTGTAGATACGATGTTACAGACGCAAGACTTAACAAGTAAGAATTTACCATAATACTTACTTTATGAAGGCATTTCAGCGTACCTTCTAAAGTTGTTATATGACACAATTGGGATATGATTGAACAAGCTTGAAAGATGAATACAAGTGAAATGTGGATGGTGACCAATGGTATCATTTTTGTCCTCAATATTACAGTGTATATTCCTTTTTAATTCCTAAAAATGTATGAACTTCTTTTCTTAATAAATTCTTTCTGATGATATCAAAAAGGAGGATGTTGCATTCCTTTAAAGTTTAATTGTTCCCCTCAAGTTTTGCTCTTTGATTGGGACAAACAGTGTTATAGTGAGACGCTTTGTCGGAATGACGAAGAGTCGGGTGAGACGCCACCTAATCATGTGTTGTATGCCATATGGTATGAAAGACTGGCCATCTTTAGTACCAATGTGGTTGTCTCATTCATATTCAAATCATTACTTCTTCTTTCTATTCAACTTTAAGTTTATTGAATTAAGAATCCTTTTGGTTGTTTCGTTGTACTGTCATTCTTTATAGAAGTTTTTCAAACAAAAGTCAACGTATTATGAACCTAGAGGGCAAAGTTCCATCTACCTCTCATGCATGGAAAGGAAACAAGGGCATACGGAGAGGATTGCAAATCACTAGCCCTAGCCAGGGATGCACTAAGAGTCAAGGGAATCTACTTTAATAAGGAATACGTCTCCAAGAACGATAGTTTACGATTTGTCTGTGAAATATGTTATTCAGAATACAGATGTGATGACGGGAATGACTATTGTGGATACCTTATGCATTAAAGTATTGAAAGATGCGAGAGCAACTTGATCGTTTATCTTTCAAGGTTTTGTTGATAAGATGAATTACCCTGTTGAATTGATAAGATTATGACTAAAGGACTAGCAAGTTAAGAACGTGTAATTATTAAATAAGTACCAATGGTGGAATTGAGATTTCTGGAAATAAGTTGTGAGGAATTGATATCATTTGAGATAAGAGGATTGGACATTATTCTAAGGAATGGATTAATTAATTTAGTATGACGCCCAGATAGACCATCGTGATGGAAGATAGTTCTGAAGACGCCAAATGAGAATATGAAGAGGTTTAGAGGATGAAGGAAGGTAAAGAACTTGTTAACAATGATTTAAGTTAAAAGACTACACTGACCGAAATGTAAGCGCTATGGCGATTATAAATAAAGGTCAGGAGCAAACAGAATTTGAAGATTTTATAGTCTCAAGATATGTTTCCAGACGAGTTACAAATATTTCCTTCAGATAGAGAAAGTGAGTTTATGATTGACTTAGCACCCGAAATGAAGCCATTGTCCAAAGCCCCGCACAGAATGGCACCAGAAAAAATAAAGGAGTTACTAGAGCAAATGCAGGAGATGATTAAAAGAGAAAGCAACTGGACCGAACGTACCCCCTAAGACGCACCGGCATGATTTGTTAATCAGAAAAATGGAAGTATGAGATTATGTGTCGTCTAGCGGAAGCTCAACAAGTTTACTCTCAAGAGAAAATATCTGTTACCTCGAACCAATGATTTGTTTGATCAAATTAAAGAAGCAAAGTATTTCTATAAGATTGATTTAAGACTGGGTAAATTACCAACTGAAGATGGAACCTATGGACATATCAAAGATAATTTTCAGAACTAAGTACTATTGTTATAAAATTCTAGTAATGTTATTTGGATTAACTGATATACCAGTAATATTTAAATGTGATGAACAGAATCTTGAAGGAGGATCTGGATAAGTTGTATTATGTTACTTAAAGTCAATGGAGAACCATGAAAAGTACTTAATGATAGCTGGGAAGTCGAAGAAGAAAGAAGTTTATATGAAATGGAGAAGGGTGAAGAAAGTTTTACGGAGTTAAAGGAAAGAATGGTTACAACACCTGTTTTATCACTTTGAAAATATCAAGGAGATTTGGTAGTTTATAGTGATACTTCTCATAAGGGAATAGGATGTGTGTTGATGCAGCACAATAAAGTTATTGCATATGCATCTAGACAACCAAAACCTTATGAGCAGAAGTACCCTACTCATAACTGGGAATTAGCAGTAACCATAATATTCGCTTTGAAATATTGGGAAACATTATATGTATGGAAAAAGATGTGAGATATATACGAACCATAAGAGTTTGAAAGTATGTGTTCATGAGGAAGAGCAAATGTAGTGGCAAACGATAAGAAAAATGGAGAGAATGGACATAGAGACTGCACCAGAAGAATTATCTATGGAATTTTAGAAGTTGGAATTGGAAGTCAGAATTCATAGTCCAAAAGGAGCAAGGATGGATAGTATGACCTTTCAGTCGAAGTTGTTAAGAGAAAATAAAAAGATATCAAAAGAAGATGATTGATCAGGATGTTAACAGTTAGCAAGAGGAGATAATGGATTACGATATTAACAGTTTAATGAGAGGAAATTTATGCACTTAATAGAATAATCACGGTATCCTCATATTCTCTTTCAGAACTTGGATGCTACGAGTGGCAGAATTAAGGAAAGAAATCCTAAAGGGAATTAACAATCCTAAGTATTTAATCCGATCAAGAAATACCAAAATATCCAGAAGTTTAAAGAAGAATATTGATAGCCGAGTACAAAAAGGAAATTCCACAATGGATCAGGAGGTGTTAGGCATATTAAATAAGTAAGGTTAGGGTTAGAGGCCTAGTGGATTATTGCAACCATTAGAAATATGAAATGGAAATAGAAGTGTATCACTCTGGATTTTATGGTCAGATTACCAAGAACGGAAGCAAACCACGATGCTAATTAAGTTATGGTAAGTGAGTTGGCTAAATCAGCTCATTTCTTGCCCATTAATGAAAGATATTCACTGGATAAGTTGGTTCGCATATATTTGAAGGAAATAGTAATTTGTCATGGGGTCCCTGCGTCTATTGTATAAAGTCAGGATCCACGATTCAATTTAGGATTTTGCAAAGGTTTTCCAGAATGTTAGGCACCAAGTCCAATATGAGTATAGCTTATCATCCGCAGACTGACAGCTAAGAGCGAGAAAAGGATCCAAACAATTGAGGACATGTTACGTGTTTATACCATTGATTTCAAAAGGAGATTAAGGCGACATTTGCCTTAGTAGAATTTGCTTACAACAACAACAGCTATCGTGCCAGTACTGGGATGCCGCCATACAAAACTCTTTATAAACGTAGATGTCGATCACTAGTATATTGTGATGAAGTTGGAAAACGTGAAATATTTAGACTTGAGTTGCTACAACAGATAAAGGAAGCTATTGAGATTAGTGAAAAAAGGATAAGTGCCACGCAGGATTGTTAAAGAAAATGTGTAGATCAAACTAAAAAGAGTACAAAATTTAAAGAAGAAGATTTAATATTGTTAGCAGTGTTACCATGAAAAGGGATCATCTAGGATCGAAAGAGAAAAGTAAGTTGAGTCCGAGATACGTTGGACCTTTTGAAATTTTGAAATGTATCGGTAAAATAACATACGAATTAGCGTTGCCCAGCATGGGTAGCATATTCATAATGTTTCTATGTGACAAGGTTAAAAAAATACGGCATAGAATTCTAAACATGCGATAGGATGTGAGCTGATAGAACTTCAGGCATAATTATCCTATATTGAGAATCCAATAGAGACTGTAGAAAAGAAAGAGAAAGTATTAAGAAAGAAAGTTATAAAGTTAGTAAGATCATTATGGAAACCAAAGGGTTGAAAAGATAGCCCAAGGTTTAGAAAGTGATATAAGTGAAATACTGCCCTGAGTTATTTGCTTAAGTGATTCTGAGGATAGAATCCTTTTAGGGGGGAAAGATGTAATATCCGGGATATGACATGTAATTATTTTTGTTAATAATAAATATTACATGATTATTATATGAATTTTGGTAATTATCTGTGAAATGGTATCTGTGTTTGGATATGTAAATATAATATATTGAGTATTTTAATTTTTATATGTCAAAAATAAAATATAGATAATTGTTGTATCTTCCTATTTATTTTTATGATGATTTATGGTTTTATTGGACATTTATGGATTTTATAATTTCTTTTTCCGAGTAATTACAAACTATTTTATATGATCGGGAACTAGCCGACCTCAACCGTTTTTACATTTTTATAACCCGAAACTCTTCCGAGAACTCCTTCCTAACCTAATGGTAATATTTCGAGCATTTTCCATGTTTCGACTTTTTCGATCTGGCGTACGGTTTGTCCTGTGCGGGTCGCGGCGCAATATTTTCGATACAATATTTGTTTCGGTAAATAAATAAAACTCATATTTTTGATAAACAGGATCTTTTTATTAAACTATTATAATTATCACCTCATAATACGTGTAACCAGGTGCTGAGACCAAGACCGCAGTACAAATTGTACAGATATGGATAATTATCCCGAAAACCGGTACCGTTTGGATCTGTTTTTATAAATAAACGTACTATTTTATATCCGGAATGATCCAACGGGATACTAATTTTCCGTAATTATAAATAACCTTTACCGTATTTTATTTCGTACCGAAAATCATTTGTAAACAGTAATTATATAATTTTACAGAGAAAATACATATATTCATAAACCTTTCTGAGAATCAAACTGCAAAATCAAGGTGTTATTGAAATCTGCTTGGGAAGCTCTAGTAACCAAAATGGAGGTTTTGAAGTATTCTACCAGTTTCCAGAACTCGTTTTACTATAGAATCAAAGGGTATTTTTCTATAATTTTTATTAATTTTGAATTATTTTGATTAAAAATTTGAATTTTTATTCGGATGATTGTTTGAATGATTTGATGCTTGTATGTTGTAGAACTTTTCTTCCTGATGATTTTGATATGTCATATGACTGATTTGGAGTTTAATAACATGTTCAAAATTGAGTTTGATTTTCGAATATTGAAATTAGGGTTTATAACCCGTATGAATGTTCTTGATTGAATTTGGGGGTTTCTTATTTAGGGATTAACAAAAGTTCTAGATGGGTGGATTTTGTTCCCCTTGAAATTTGCAATCGATTGGTGTATAGTATGTTAACAGACGATCCCTGGTTCGAAAGGAGTTGTCATTTGAAGTTTCTTCGAGTCCACCGGAAACCGGCGAACTTCTCGACCAATTTCCGGCTAACTCAGAGATTGTTAGGATGAATTGATTGTTTGGTTGTGTTCCTGCTGAGCCATAGTTGTCATCTGGAGGTGATGGTGGGGTGAGGATGCCGGAATCGTTTTCTCCGGCGAGACAGGACTTTTTCCGGCAAACCCCTGTAAAATTTCAGTTTAGTACATGTGGTTTTGAAAGAGAAACAGTTCAGTCCCTGAACTTTCCAGACTTTGAAAAATAGGATTTCTATTTATAAATTATTTAAAAATAATATTTTCTATTTATTTTAATTATAAAAATTCGTTTTTAATTACTGAAAATTCCAAAAATTATTATTTTAATTCAAAAAATAATTCAAAAATAAATCTGAATTAATTAGGTAATTAATTTTAGTTAATAATTAATTGATTAATTGGTCAATTAATTCGAAAATTAATTGATTAATTGATTTAATTAATTATTAATTAATTTTAATTAATTATTTAATTAGATTTAATTATTTATAAATAATTTAAAATTCCGAAAAATAGTTTAAAATATTATTTTAAATTATTTTCAAGGCTCGATAATTATTATAAAATTATTTTGAAGCCAAATTTGGCTAACCGAACCCTGTTTATTGTTTTAAAATTGATCCAACGACCCATTTTAACTCCGAAAAATGTTTTAAAAATCATATTAAATACCAGAAAGATTGTTTATGGCCCGAGACTTCCTTATAAATGAAATTTCATTGATTGTTTGACGTGCTCTGTGCTATATGTGACTTATTTGTTTGACTGTTGGTCTATGTGATCAGTGTTTACTTGTTTTAGCATAACTTTTAATCCGTAAATCGGATTTGGGTGAAATGAAGGGTAGATGAAACCTTATGACGTCCATATGACGATTGGAATAATGTGAGATGAATATTGATAGATACTTATGATGCCTAGCAGAGTAGACAAGGCGTAGAAAAGGGAAGCAGGTGATCAGAAAGTGAAATCGATGCGCAGAAAATACAGCAGGTGATCAGTGAATATAAGCAAGGCATATAAAAGTAGACGAGTGGTTGTTGAATAAAGTCAGTAGACAAGTACGAGTGAAGTTGGAATCGATTTTGATAAGGCAAGTACTCTTAAACCTTTTCCGAGATATAATGCAAATATTTCTAAATTATCTCGTGGCAAATTTTTAAGTAGTCAAAATAGTTCTGTTTTATATTTTAAGTACTTTGAATCCTTCAGCCTTGAACCTGAGCCACATCATTTGATCTTTGAGTCGTAAGACTTATTCTTTGTGAACCATTTCTTATTAGTTTACCAGATACTAAACCACACAAATACGATACTACTCCTCAAATGTATACCCATCATATACCAAACACTGGAACAAAATTACTTAACCATACAGAAAATTTTATACTCCACCATACCTTGTGACATTAAAGAACTAAACCATGTAAGATCATTGTTTATCTAATACCCGATTCTCCTACAGGCTGAAGGCCATTTCTTATACATACTTTGATACACCCTTGTGATACTCATGAAATATATCAGGCCTTTATACAAATGTTTCATCACTATTGATTATGATCTTGTTTTACTAAGTTATATTGTTATTCATATTAAATTGCTTTAGAATTGGATAGTTTTCTTTATGTGGACCAGATTCGTGGTCGAATTAGGCCAATGTGTGCCTTAGATCCAGCTTATAGAGCAGAGTCGTGTTCCTTGCTCAGGGTTAGTGCATGACTGATCAGCAGCCTAACCTTGGTTTTAAAATTTAAAATGAATATCCGATTCTAATGATTGTTTAACAAGAAACTTGATTCCTCTAAATCATCTCATTTGATCATTGATTAACCTCAGTTACTGTTAGTGTGACTTGCTGAGCTAGTTCGCTCACTCTTTCGAATCTTTTTATGTATTCTACAGTTAAGAAGGATACAATTGATAGCGGGGTTTCCCAGTTCAATGTACGAGCTAAGATTCCAGATTGAGTTGGAGCGAGCTAGCAGGAGCTTATTACGGTAGCTAGATAGTAAGATTGTAAGAATGATTTTATTATCAGTTGCAAGTTAAATTAGTTGGGATTTAGTACGTTGTAATAACCCCAATTTTTGGAAATTTTTGAAACCCTTATGAATAGTGATTTTGCAGATTATGCTGAATAAGAAAACTTTTCATGCCACACTATGTAGGGGTTCTGTTATTGATATTCTGAGATTTTATTAGTACTCTATATGGTATATAAGTGTATGTAAAGAATTTCATAATCCAATTCCGAACACTTTGATTTTTCCCGAAAATCCACCAGATACCGAAAAAATTGAGTATAAGGTAACATGATTAAAAGGATTTAAATTCAAGGATTATGAGAGAGGATCATAAAAGGAATATAATGTATTGAAAAAGGTTAAGGGAACCCAATTAATAAGATCCCGGGTATGATCCCTCAAACGATAAACGGAAACGAAAGTTAAGCGAACCGTATAACAGATCAGCGGTCATTAGCCAAATAATTAAAAGCTAATCAAATAGATTAGTGGGGATGATGTCATCAAACCAATGAGAAGAGGACAAAGGAGGGAGGGTGACATCACATGGTGACATAAGCATGACCAAGCAAGTGTGTTGTTGGATGATTGTGAGCCACACAATATTTACCATGGTAATAACCTAATTAACAAGCAAAACAAACACAAAAATCAAAAGTAACCAAAACAAAAACATTTTCTTCTTCCCCCACTCTTTGCTCTCGGCTTTTCCATGAAAAGCAAAGGAGAAAATTTCAAAAATCAAGCTACACACCTTCATAATTCAAGAGGTTTGTTTCTTTAGCTTCCATAATTCATAACTAAGATGAGCCATAAGTTTAAGCTCAAGATTCCATGTTTAACATAGCTAATCAATTCATCAAAGTTCTTGGTGATTAATTTTTCAAGAAACTAACTTTGTGTTTTCTTATGTTTTCTTCAAGATCCAAGCTTAGTAAAGATAGTTAGTGGTTATTTAAGGCTTCCTAAGTGATTCTCCACTCTCCAAGGAAGGTATAACCCCTCCAAACCCTAACTTTACTTTGAGTATTAGGTTCGGTTTTGTTTGTTATAGTTCATGAGAGCATGATTCTTGTATGTTTAGAGTTTGGATGGAATTATAATGATTTTGGGTTATAAATCTTGGTTGTTGGTTGATGAACCTTAAGTATAATTAGTAGCTCTTGTTTGAGATTGAATAAGTTGGAAAAATCATGAGGTTATGGACTGAGTTAGTAAGGTTTGGATGAATTTTGGTGGTATTGGTGGTTATGGGTTGATTGGTGGTTGATTGTGGTTGATTGGAGTAGTTTAAAATTTGGTAATCGCGTAAACATAGCCGTCGTAATGTCCGATTTACTTTAAAACTGTTTTGTTCTTAACAATCAGGACCCGTCAACTCACTGTTAGGTTTTGACCATTGCCATGATTAGATATTTCATGTTACGAGCTTCGTTTTGATATGTGGTTCGTTTGAATCCGATGTACGGTTTAGGAGAAACGACCATTTTAAGTAACGGCGTTGCACGACCGAACCATTACCCCTCGCCTTACTTTGAAACCTTGGTTAAGGACTTTAAATGACTAATTGGGGTATGAAACAATTATGTTAAGTGGATTAGGTAGTTTTTAAGGCACTCGCGAAAGAATCGCTTTAAAATTCTTAATGGTTAATTTATTAAAAATGGTGGAGCCGAGGGTACTCGAGCGACGTAAGTGAATCGTTAAACGCAAAAGCAAGCGTTAAAGTCTAATTGGTTAAAGTCTAGATTCTTAAGCGACTTTGGTTTAATTCCAACTTATATGTTGTTTATAGGTTACCAGACTCGTCCCAATCCATTTATAACCCCCAGTCGCTCAGGAAAGTTTTCTATCCGTTATACTGTTGTTGTGATGTATATGTGTATATGCATGATCTTGTGATAAATGCATATTTGTTATTCGCAAATTCTTGCGATATATTGGAGCATGTGATATGGTATTTATGCATGCCTGTTTCGTATTCTTGATTTATATATCTGTTGGTTCAAATGCTTATTAGTTGCATAATACATATGCTAGAGATAAGCAGTAGTTGCGTATACCCTTAGTATAGGGGACCCAAAGGTGAACATTTTCTAAAACCGGGAGTCGAGGCTCCCGAGTATAATATATATATATATATATGAATAGTTTTTAAAACTATGAATCAAATAAGGTTTATTCGATAACTTTATTTTATTAATGAATATTATTTTGAATATTCATTCGAGGACATATGACTCCGCTTATTTTATTAATTGAATATTATTTGAATATTCATTCGAGGGCTTATGACTCACTTTATATTATTTAATGAATATTACTTGAATATTCATTCGAGGACTTATGACTCAGTTTGTATTATTTAATGAATATTATTTGAATATTCATTTGAGGACCTATGACTCCGATTATTTACTGAAATATATTCTTTATTTTATTAAAGAATAAGGTGTCGATAATCAAACTTATTTTTGATTATTCAAATAAAGATAGTACTTTCGTATAAGTATATCTTTGGTTATTTAATACTCATTTCAAGTATAAGTTTCACAACTTCTACTTCAAATTATTTATATAGAGATTATCCTTATGGGAATATTATTCAATAATATTCAGATATTTTCTAATATATCGGGACTGATTTACTTTATTAAATCAGCATTACTCCAAACACTCTTTAAAGTATTTTCGAGTCTTCAAAATGATTTTTAAAGGTTAGAGCGGATCCCAAAACTCGTTTTCAAATTTAAGATCTTCCTTTTTGAAGGGGACTTGAATACTCGCTCAAAAATCTAAGGGATCCGGCTCTGTGGTGTATTTTATATTCGCAATGAGGTTACTGTTTTGATAAATGAATTGATTACTTACCCAACGTTCGGGAAGTAAGTCCATCTATTTGAGTCGGCATAAGCAACATGGGCTCAGTGGGCATCCATGAAAGTGTAAGTGGCTCAGTGGGAGTCCATCAAATGCGTAAGTGGCTGAGTGGCAGTCCAACATAAGGTCCTATTGCGACCAGGGTGAGGACCAGTGGGAAATTCGTCCATCTACTAGTAGAAAAAGGTTACTTATTGGTATCTTTGCCTGATCAGCAAGATATCAAGTTTATGCCAAGGTTTTCTTCTTTCCAAATTCATTGGATATTGCAATTCTGTTTATAATTTTCATAACAGAGGTTTTCAAGGAGTGTATGAAATGTATATATATAGGTGTATATATATATCGGGACTTAATGAAGTATCTCGTAACTTCATTATTTATAATAATATTCAAAGATTGAATCTATTCAAATCTTGTCTTGTAGTCTCATCTATGTGATGAACTTTTGAAACCCTTTTAAGGTGTAATGGCATATAATTTTAGAATAAAATGACTCGTGTTATTTTTGGATATTCATCTCTGAGACTATAACTTGTGGTGTGTGTGTTTATTGTGGGGTCACAGTACAGAGTAGTTCATTGTTTATTAATATTGGGTGTTATTAAGGGAAATGGAACTCGTGACAACCCGGATCCCCGACCCCGGATTTGGGGGTGTTACAGAAATGGTATCAGCGCCAAGCGTTATAAACCTCAGAGATGATGTGACGTTAAGATAATAAGTTCACTAAGATAATAAGAACTCTTGCCAAGTTCATAGTCGGGCTACCTAACGTAGTACTGACAGTTAAAACCCTTATGGGAACCCTTATAAATATCGTGATAGAAGCGTAGTTCGTTATCGTATATGGTAGCGGGACTCCGAACCCTGAGGTTGAGGAGCAACAATGCGATGATGTTTTATTACTTATTGGAGATCAGATTATGGATCCGATAGAGCGTCCTAACGCGAGATCGGATGATGTTCATATTGAGGATGTAGCGGTTGAGGATGTTGTCCTAGAAGGGATAGTTGCTGAGGAGGATCCCATGGATGATCCTGACAAGAATGAATAAAGGACCACTGATGAATTGATGACCATGGTTAGGTCGACTACCAGAGGTAGGATTGGTCGGTCACTACCGGAGGTTCGTTCAAGTTTGTAAAGATAGTAGCCCCCTTTAACGCGGCTTACTCGTAAGACTGAGAAGTTTGAATGGACAGAGAAATGTGAGAACAGCTTCCAAGAACTGAAGCAAAGATTGGTGATGGCCCCTATGTTGGCATTGCCGGATGGAAAAAGGAGATTTTGTGATTTGTATTGACGCTTCGCATAAGGAATTAGGGTGCTTCTTATACAGCACAGCAAGGTAATCACGTACGCGTCAAGACAATTAAGGGAATATAAAATTCGATATCCCCACCCATGAGCTTGGGCTCGTGGCAATAGTTTTATCCTAAAGATTGGAGGCACTACTTGTATGGAGAGAAGTGCGAGATTTACACAAGCCATAAGTGCTCTAGTGCATTTTCACGCAGGAAGAGCTCAAAATGCGCCAGAGGAGGTGATTAGAGCTAATCAAGGATTACGATTATGAGATTCTTTATCATCCAGGGAAAGCCAAAATGGTGGCTAATGCCTTTAGTGTAAAGGAGAGACTCAAGATGATAATGTCTTTGGGAGAGTTGATAAGAGATTTTGAGAAAATGGAAATAGAAGTGAAGGTAACCGGAGCCGGTACCGAAAAGCTGTTTGAGATTGCAATACAGACCGAATTATTGGAAAAGAACATATTGTGCCAGAAAAAGTGATGAATGAAGGCAGAGAGCCAACAAATAGATATGAGATTAATACCGAGAAAGATGATAAGGGAATAATGAGGTATTCCTATAGAATTTGGGTTCCAAATGTTCAAGAGCTTAAAGATGAGATCTTAGATGAAAGTCATAGTTCAAGGAATAAGATTAAGGGCAAACCCTGAATGTGATAGTCAGGGAGGACGCCATCAAGATAGAAGGAACCCATAACATAATGAAGTGGAAAATTAGGATTTTAACGTATAAGATAACCCCATGTATGGGAGAAGGATGAAACATTTCATACTAAGGAAACAGAAAGTCGAGTAAGGAAAGGAGACCCGAGACGGTACTCCTATACGGCAATTCATGGACCTGTCTAAAAAGAACTTAGACTATTATCCCCAACCACCACTGTGAGGAAAAAATGCGGTAGGAAATTCTTTTATGACCTTTAAATCGCTAAGCTCTCAGAGTTCCAAGGAACAGGTTGACCCAGTCAAGGCAAGAGCCTGGCTAAAGGAAATATAGGAATCATTTGAGATTCTAAATGATTGACGAATCACAAAAGACTGTTTTGTCACTTACCCTCCTAAGAGAGAGGCCACCCGCTAGTGAAAGGCCAAGGAAGGCACAGAGCAAGAGATTATAATAAACTGATTTAAGTTCAGTCAATTGTTTTCAGGAAAGTACTTCCCAAGGTTATGGAGATAGTGTAAAAGCTTTAGAGCCAGAACAAAGGCAGACGAGTATGATGAATTATGAATCTAAGTTGTAAAAGTTATCAAGATTCGTTCTGAGGACACGAATCCAGAATGACGGGATATTTAAAATCAATGCTTATGTTGTGTTGGTTCATGAAATAATGATAAGAGAAAGGAAAATAAAAAGAAACTGAAGTGGAAAGGAATATAAAGGCAATAGAGTTTGAGGTATGATAAGGGAGTTGGGTATGAGGAAACCCTAAAGACTCGTAGCAATAGAAATAGAAAAGTATGCATTCGTCAGGATGAGGGTGATTCACCATGAGTTAAAATTGATGGTTGAAGGCATAAGAGATATATATATTTTATCCCCTGTAAGTTGGGAGGATTCGAGGAAACCTTGAGATAATTCGAAGGATAAATAATGAGACGCGGATAGACTGAGGAGACAAGGAATTAAGAAATTAGGAAAATTGGATGAAGGAAGTGACCTTCAAGAATGTGAAGTGTAAGACCGGTGGCTCGATACCCAGAAAGGGAGACGCCAGGTATGAAAGATATCCCAACATTAAGGTAATTGTTGAGATAAACAACAAAAGTAAATAAGGAATTATTAAGAAGAGGTTCACGTTGAACACGACCAATATCTTCCAGAACATCCTTGTTATCGTTACCAAATTAGGCAAGAAAAGCGGATAACCGTTGTTATCTTTTGGAGGCCATATTGATTGACCTCATTTTGAATACAGATGTTATTGTGAAATTAGGCATATACTATCGAGGTGGGAATGATTGAATAAGACACCCTTATCAGGGATATATGAATTGATTTATCCATGGAAGGATGCATGTACCTTTTTAAAGGTGGAATTAAGGATAGAACATCGGTAACTTAAAACGAATCTTAGGGGAATGCATAAAGGTTGGCATTTCACCCTTAATAGGGATAGTATGAGTTTTGACAGTATGAATTGGAAAGGATTAAGGTAATAACAACCTTTAAGAATCAGTGGAGAAATTTTTTCAGAAGTATATAGACAATGATTCTGGTATTAATAAATGGTATCTTAATATGCCCTGTATCTAGGGAATACATGAGGAACGATTCAAGGATAACCTTAGAGGTTTTACAAGGAGAAAGGTAATATTCAAAATTCTCAAGAATAGAAATGTTGATAAAGGAAATATGACGTAATTATAATGATGCCAAGTGGGGCACGTGTTAAACCACGAGAAAGTATGGATCGAACCAGTAATGGTCGAAATTGTTCAGGGCAATTAAGACTTAAGATAAAAGATGTTCTAAGTATGATTGAGAGTCAGTCGTGACAGTGATTAACCTCTAAAGACTGAGGCAATAACTTATGGAAAAATGGTGATATTTTTTTTTACTCATCAGATTTTAAGGAAAACATCTTCACATAAGCTGTGATTGAAATGAGGTAGAAAATTTATTTGGAGGTGGTTAAAATGACATTGACTGTAAGGAAATTTTATTATCAGGAAAGGCCAAAGAGGTGGCCGACACTTTAAAGGTAAGAGGATAATTATCGGCGCTCGTGCCAGAAGAATACAATGATAATGGTTAAAGCCGTGAAGATTGTATTATGATTTGAAAGATTGACATTCCTTCTGATGACTGTGCAATACCCAACTGTAATAGTAGTTTGGTAAAGGTTTAATTCGTATAATCGCCATGAGCGGGCTATCTATCTCAGAAGATACTATCTTGAGATAAGCCAGGACCATGTTTCAAAAAGGACTAGACGAACCCTTGAGTTAAGTCTTCTATTTAAGGCATACGATTAAGAATGGTATTAACCTGCTATCGTTGCTTTGACTGAAACTCTTCTGCAATTTTATCTACTTCATGTCATGAAAGTACGTCAGAGTTTGGAGTGTTCTTCATGAATTATGATTGGTGATTATGTTAACTCCTTAGAAGTATTCTATACGACATGTATGGACTCCGTATGGTTAGATATTAAGATTTCATGGAAATTGAATGACGACAATAGGTCAGTGGTGGACCATAGTAATGCAGCAATGATTCTGCGAGTAATGAGCTGATTACAACCGTGAGAGTTGTATTGGAATGGATGTTGAGATTGAGTACCACTAATCGGGTCGTGGTAGTGTATAAGTTATCATTGATAGACTAATTAAGTAGAGTATCTACCTATTGAATATTTATTCCCTCTTATGAAAAGAGAGTCGTATTACTATATGAGGAAGGTTGCGGTGCAAGCATAGAATTCTAGTAACGATGATGTCTAGAATGAGATCCCAAATTCGATTTTCGATATCGAGGGAGTTTCAAAGGTGATTGTGTATAAGCTCGAGGAAGAGCATGGGTTCATAGAATGATGGACAGAATAGCAAAGATATTTAGGCATGTGAAATACGATGCTATAATACTTGATGTTGATATAAATACATATATGTTTTGTTCTCCTATGACAAACCTCTATAGTTCAGAGGTAGATTCCAAGCCAGATATTTTATGGCAATAAACCTCAATGTTAAGGAAATGTAATTTGGATTCCAGATAAATAGGGGCATATGAGCACATAGACATGCAACCCGACGTAACCTATATGGAGCAACCAGGAAGGGTTATAGAGTGAAAAGGAACAAGTGCTTAGGAGAAGGGTTATCAAACTAGGCAGAGTTTAGTGGTAGGACCACAATGTGGGAAAATTTACTCGAGAGTTAGAAAGTGCAATGCTAAGAGAGTATCCCTATTCATTTTCTATCTGATTCCGGGACGGAATCCTTTTAAGGAGGGGAGACTGTAATAACCACAATTTTTGGAAATTTTTGAAACCCTTATGAATAGTGATTTTGCAGATTATGTTGAATAAGAAAACTTTTCATGCCACACAATGTAGGGGTTCTGTTATTGATATTCTGAGATTTTATTAGTACTCTATATGGTATATAAGTGTATGTAAAGAATTTCAGAATCCAATTCCGAACACTTTGATTTTTCCCGAAAATCCACCAGATACCGAAAGAATTGTGTATAAGGTAACATGATTAAAAGGATTTAAATTCAAGGATTATGAGAGAGGATCATAAAAGGAATATAATGTATTGATAAAGGTTAAGGGAACCCAATTAATAAGATCCCGGGTATGATCCCTCAAACGATAAACGAAAAGTAAAGTTAAGCGAACCGTATAACAGATCAGCGGTCATTAGCCAAATAATTAAAAGCTAATCAAAGAGATTAGTGGGGATGATGTCATCAAACCAATGAGAAGAGGACAAAGGAGGGAGGGTGACATCACATGGTGACATAGGCATGACCAAGCAAGTGTGTTGTTGGATGATTATGAGCCACACAATATTTACCATGGTAATAACCTAATTAACAAGCAAAACAAACACAAAAATCAAAAGCAACCAAAACAAAAACATTTTCTTCTTCCCCCACTCTTTGCTCTCGGCTTTTCCATGAAAAGAAAAGGAGAAAATTTCAAAAATCAAGCTACACACCTTCATAATTCAAGAGGTTTGTTTCTTTAGCTTCCATAATTCATAACTAAGATGAGCCATAAGTTTAAGCTCAAGATTCCATGTTCAACATAGCTAATCAATTCATCAAAGTTCTTGGTGAATAATTTTTCAAGAAACTAACTTTGTGTTTTCTTATGTTTTCTTCAAGATCCAAGCTTAGTAAAGATAGTTAGTGGTTATTTAAGGCTTCCTAAGTGATTCTCCACTCTCAAAGGAAGGTATAACCCCTCCAAACCCTAACTTTACTTTGAGTATTAGGTTTGGTTTTGTTTGTTATAGTTCATGAGAGCATGATTCTTGTATATTTAGAGTTTGGATGGAATTATAATGATTTTGGGTTATAAATCTTGGTTGTTGGTTGATGAACCTTAAGTATAATTAGTAGCTCTTGTTTGAGATTGAATAAGTTGGAAAAATCATGAGGTTATGGACTGAGTTAGTAAGGTTTGGATGAAGTTTGGTGGTATTTGTAACACCCCCAGATCCGGGGTCGGGGATCCGGGTCGTCACGGTCTTTCTTTCCACAATATCACTTCACTTAATTAATAATAAATAACCTTATGCTGTGACCCCACACTAACACACACCACAACCCGTTATAGTCTCAGAGATGAAAGTGAAATAAGTACAAGTCTTTGAATCCATAATTTAAAAGTTATTACAACCCAAAATGATTACATGATAATTTACAGTTAATTGCCATTATCTGCCACAAGTTATAATTATACATAATTGATTCTCAAAAGTAGATGGTCTGATCTACAATAGATCTACCTCTGCAGCTATAGCAGCTACAACATCATCGAGAAGACGCGGGACGCTTCCCACGCGCTTGCGCTGGGTCTGCTGGAGTCTGGCCATCTTTCCTAACTGTTGTTGTGTGATGAAGAAATAAAGCAAGAGTGAGCCTTACAGCTCGCAAGATAATATATAGTGATAACAATAATATAAGTATCTAAATGGATACTTACTAGAATCTTTTATCATGTGTAAGATAATTACTTACTAGATATAAGTAAAAACAAGGGATGAAGTTACCAAATAATTCACTAAACTTATATCATTTATAAAGCTACTTGAACTACCACTGTTCAAAGTATAATGAGCTTTCAACAGTTCATCACATAGATGAGACTACAAGACAAGATTTGAATAGATTAAATCTTTGAAATATTATTAAAGGAAATGAAGTTATGATATACTTCATTAAGTTCTGATATATATATATATATATCCACATATACATCTTCTTTATACACTTCCTGAAAACCTCTGTCATGTAAAGTATGAACAGAGTTTGAAACATCCAATGAATTTTGGAAAGGAAAAGAATTTTGGCATAAACCTGATATCTTGTTGATCAGGCAAAGATACCAATAAGTAACCTTTTCTACTAGTAGATGGACGAATTCCCCACTGGTCATCACCCTGGTCGCAATAGGACCTTATGCTGGACTGCCACTCAGCCACTTATGCATTTGATGGACTCCCACTGAGCCACTTACACTATCATTGACGCCCACTGAGCCCATGTTGCTTATGCCGACTCAATAGATGGACTTACTTCCCGAACGTTGGGTAAGTAATCAATTTATTTACCAAAACTGCAACCTTGTTGCGAATATAAAATACACCATAGAGCCGGATCCCTCAGGTTTTGAGCGAGTATTTAAATCCCCTTAAAAAGGAAGATCTTAAATATAAAAATGAGTTTTGGGATCCGCTCTAACTTTTAAAAATCATTTTGAAGACTCGAAAACACTTTAAAGAGTGTTTGGAGTAATGCTGATTTAATGAAGTAAATCAGTCCCAATATTTTTAGAAAATGTCTAAATATTATTATTTAAATAATATTCTCATAAAGATAATCCTTATAAAAATAATCGAAGTAGAAGTATTAAAACTTATACTTGAAATGGATATTAAATAACCAAAGATATACTTATATGAAAGTACTATCTTTATTTGAATAATCGAAAATAAGTTTGATTATTGACACCTTATTCTTTAATAAAATAAAGAATATATTTCAGTAATAAGCGGAGTCATAATACCTCGAATGAATATTATAAATAATATTCATAAAATAAAGGAGTCATACATCCTCGAATGAATATCCAAGTAATATTCAATAATAATATAAAGGAGTCATAAGCCCTCGAATAATATTCAAAATAATATTCAATAAATAATATAAAGTTATCGAATAACCCTTATTCGATTAATAGTTTTGAAAACTATAACCATATATATATAATTATATATATATAGACATATATACAAAATCTACTCGGGATCCTCGACTCCCGGTTTTAGAAAATGTTTTCACCTTTTGGGTCCTTATAATAAGGGTATATGCAAAATACTGCTATCCTCTAGCATAGGTATTATCAACTGAACCAACAGATCTATATGGCAAGAATACAAAACAGGCATGCATATGTACCATATAACATGCTAGAATATATCGCAACATTTGCTAATTAACCAACATGCATCTACCGCAAGATAATGCATATACATATATACATCACAACAACAGTATAACGGGTAGAAAACTTGCCTGAGCGACTTGGGGTGATAAAAGGCTCGGGACGAGTCTGGTAACCTATAAACAACAAGTAAGTTGGAATTAAATCAAATTCACTTGTAAATCTATACTTTAACTAACTTAGACTCTAACGCTTGTTTTGCGCTTATTGATTTTCTTAAGTCACTCGGGTACCCTCGGCTCCACCATTTTTAATAATTTAACCTTTACGAGTTTTAAGGCGATTCCTTCGCGAGTGTCTTACCAAATTCCTAACACACTTACCATAAATGTTTCATACATTAATTAACCCTTTTTCGTCTTTAACCTATGTTTCAAAGTAAGGCGAGGGGAAAAGTTTTGTTCGCGAAACGCCGTTACTTGAAACAGTCGTTTCTCCTAAACCGTGCATCGGAATCGAACGAACTACATATCAAAACGAAGCTCGTAACATGAGCTATCTATAAATGGCAATGGTAATAATCTAGCAGGGGGTTCTCGGGTCCTAATGTTATGCACAAAAACAGTCTAAAGAAAATCGGACGTTACGACGACTATGTTTACGCGATTTCCCAATTTTAAACCATTCAAAAACCATCCCAATTCAACCTCAAATCAATCATACAACCAACATCCATCCTTATCACATCATAACAGCCCCAATCAATTCAATTTTTACATTCATACGTATGCCTAAGCTTGAATTTAACTATACTACATTCTTTTAACCAAAACAATAAGATTTACCATTCCATTTCAATACCACTTCAACCCAAACTCTAAACCACAAACATTAAGCTACAATATCACCATAATAACCAAAATCATCTTAATAAACATAGGAATCTAGGGTTTGGAGATGATATACCTTCCTTGAAGTGGTGGGAGTAGCTAGGAAGCCTTAAGAAGCTTTGAGAAATCTTAGGGATGCTTGGATCTTAAAGGAAAACAAGAAAAATTTCAAGTTAAAAACTTGAAAACACTATTCATTGTCTTCTTCATTGATTTAATGAAGAACATTGAGAAAGAATTGATGGCTTAAACTCATGATATAGCCCTAACTATGCATAAGGATGATTAGGGAATTAACTCACCAATTTAGGAAGCTTGGATCTTGAATTTTTGAAATTTCTTGCCTTTGGAATAGTAAAAAGCCGAGAGCAATTGAAGAATAATGCCTTGGTTTCTTTTTGTTTTGATGAAGAATGAATTATTTGGCTTGGTTGATTTGGTTTTTTTTTTGTTTTTGGTTAATTACCAATTTAACCTTGATTTTGTGTGGTTAAAAATCCACCACATCTCCTTCCTTCCCATGTCATGCCTATGTCATGTTGTGATGTCATCTTTCCCTCCTTGTCCTCTTCTCATTGGTTGGGTGACATCACTCTCTCTAATCCCTTTGATTAACTTCCTAATTGTTTGCCTAATGACCGCTGATCTGTTATACGGTTCGCTTAACTTTCGTTTTCGTTTATCGTTTGAAGGATCATACCCGGGAACTTATTACTTAGGTTCCCATAACCTTTCTCAATACATTATATTCCTTTTTATGATCCTCTATTATAATCCTTTAATTTAAATCCTTTTTTATCCTGTTACCTTATACTCAATTCTCTCCGTATCTAATGTATTTCCGGGAAAAATCAAAGTGTTCGGAATTGGATTCTGACGATCTTTATATACACTCATATACCATATAGAGTACTAATAAAATCTCAGAATATCCATAACAGAACCCCTACATAGTGTGGCATGAAAAGTTTTCTCATTCAGCTAAAACACTATTCACAAGGGTTACAAAAAAGTTGAAAATTTTGGGGGTTATTACAGTCTCCCCTCCTTAAAAGGATTCCGCCCCGGAATCAAACAGAAAACAAATAGGGGTACTTTTCTAGCATTGCGCTCTCTAGTTCCCAAGTTGATTCTTCTACATTATGATTCTGCCATACCACTCTGACTAGCTTGATCACTTTGTTCCGAAGCACCTGCTCCTTCTTATCTATAATCCTTACTGGCTTCTCCACGTAAGTTAGATCTGGCTGCATATCCACCTGCTCGTACTCCACTATGTGTCTGGCATCCCGATGATACTTCCTTAGCATTGACACATGGAACACATTATGAACTTGTTACAAGTTAGGGGGTAAGGCTAGCTCGTAAGCTAACTTTCCAATCCGTCTTAATATCTCAAAAGGTCCAATGTATCTTGGGCTTAGTTTTCCTTTCCTTCCGAACCTCATTAATCCCTTCCAAGGGGATACCTTTAGCAGTACTAAGTCCCCTACTTCATATTCCTTGTCCTTTCGGGCTAGGTCTGTATATTTCTTCTGTCTATCTTGGGCTGCTACAAGTCGCCCTCTGATAAGATCCACTATATCTTTGGTCCTTTGGACCACTTCGGGTCCGAGCATCTTCCGCTCCCCCACTTCATCCCAGTATAAGGGAGATCGACACCTTCTTCCGTACAGGGCCTCATAAGGCGGCATTCCGATGCTAGCATGAAAGCTATTGTTATAAGAAAACTCGATCAACGACAAGTGATCATCCCAACTCCCTTTAAAGTCTATTGCACAGATTCTCAACATATCCTCTAGTGTCTGGATGGTCCTTTCACTCTGCCCATCCGTCTGGGGATGGTACGCGGTACTTATATTTAACTTGGTCCCCGCACATTCCTGAAAGCTCCTCCAAAATCTGGAGTTGAACCTGGGGTCTCGGTCTGAGACAATGGACGTTGGGACTCCATGTCGCGTCACTATTTCCTTAAGGTAAATGTCCACCAGTCTATCGACTGTGTATCTCTCATTAATAGGAATGAAATGAGCTGACTTTGTCAGTCGGTCTATAATTACCCAAATGGCATCGTGATTGGCTTTCGTCCTTGGCAAGCCTACAACAAAATCCATCGCTATCTGTTCCCATTTCCATTCGGGAATCTCCAGGGGTCGTAAGAGTCCACTGGGTCTCTGGTGCTCTGCTTTTACCCTTTGGCAAGTCAAACATTTGTTTACCCATTCTGCTACGTCATGTTGGGCCACCAGTAATATTCCTTCAAATCCCTATACATCTTGGTACTTCCCGGGTGAATGGAATACCTTGAACTATGGCTTTCATCCAATATCTCATCTTTAAGCTCTTGAACATTCGGAACCCAAATCCGGTAGGAGTACCTCATTATCCCTTTATCATCTTTCTCAGTATGGATCTCCTCTCCAGTCATCGACTCCCTGCCTTCATTCATTATTTTCTCCTGGCACAGTCTGATCTTTTCCAATAACTCTGGCTGCATTGAGATCTCAAAAAGCTTTTCAGTTCCGGTTCTGGTTACCTTTACTTCTATTTCCATTCTCTCAAAATCCCTTATCAATTCTTCCGAAGTCGTTATCATTCTGAGTCTTTCCTTTCTACTAAGGGTATCAGCCACCACATTGGCTTTCCCTGGATGATAGAGAATCTCACAATCATAGTCCTTGATTAGTTCTAACCATCTCCTCTGGCGCATGTTGAGCTCTTTCTGCGTAAATATGTACTTGAGGCTCTTATGGTCTGTGAAAATCTCGCACTTCTCTCCATACAAGTAGTGCCTCCAAATTTTTAAGGCAAATACTATTGCCGCGAGCTCAAGGTCATGAGTAGGATATCTAACCTCGTATTCCTTCAATTGTCTCGACGCATACGCAATCACTTTACCGTGCTGCATAAGCACACATCCTAATCCTTTGTGCGACGCGTCACTATATATCACAAAATCTCCTTTTCCGTCCGACAATGCCAACACCGGAGCCGTTATCAACCTTTTCTTTAATTCCTGAAAACTGTTCTCGCATTTCTCCGTCCATTCAAACTTCTCTGTCTTACGAGTAAGTCGGGTCAAAGGGGCTGCGATCTTCGCAAAGTCCTGTACAAATCTACGATAGTAGACGGCCAATCCTATGAAACTCCTTACCTCTGTGGGTGTTTTTGGCCTTTCCCAATTTGAGACCGCCTCTATCTTGGAGGGGTCGACCAATACTCCTTCTTTATTGATCACATGTCCTAAAAACTGTACTTTATTCCGCCAGAATTCACACTTCGAGAATTTGGCATATAAATGTTCCTCTCTGAGTATTCCTAGAGCTATCCTCAAATGCTCTGCATGTTCTGCCTCAGTCCTCGAGTAGATCAAAATATCATCGATAAAAACTATCACACATTTGTCCAAGTACTTCTTAAATACTCTATTCATTAAATCCATGAAAGCCGCTGGGGCGTTGGTTAATCCAAAGGACATTACCAAGAACTCATAATGCCCATATCTGGTACGGAACGCTGTCTTGGAAATATCTTCGGGTTTAATCTTTAGTTGGTGATATCCAGTTCTCAGGTCGATCTTGGAAAAATAAACAGCATCCTTTAGCTGGTCGAACAGATCATCTATTCTAGGTAATGGGTACTTGTTCTTTATGGTTAGCTTGTTCAACTCTCGATAGTCGATGCACAGCCTCATGCTCCCATCTTTCTTCTTAACAAATAAAACTGGTGCTCCCCACGGAGACACACTGGGTCTTATCATACCCTTATCCAAGAGTTCCTGCAATTGGATAGCTAATTCCTTCATTTCTAATGGGGCTAACTGGTAAGGTGCTTTTGAAACTGGCGCCATCCCTGGGGCCAACTCAATAGCAAATTCAATCACTCTATCGGGTGGTAATCCCGGAAGGTCTTGTGGGAATACATCTTCAAATTCGTTGACTACTGGAATATCTTGTAAGTTGGGCACCTCCTTCTGCGTGTCCACCACATAGGCTAGGTAGGCCTCATTTCCTTTTCGTAGCATCCTTTTGGCCTGGGCCATGGTCAAAAATCTCTGCGTCTGCCTCTTTCCTCTAAATATAACTTCTTTCTTCCCTGGGATATTTAGCTTAACTTTCTTCCCTTTACAGTCTATCTGAGCATCATTGCTAGATAGCCAGTCCATTCCCAAAATTACATCAAACTCCCCTAATTTAAAAGGAATCAGATCAACACTAAAGGATTGCTCCCCTATGCCTATCTCACAGGAGGGGTGAATCTGGTTAACAGGAATAATTTCATGATTGGCTATTTCTACTTGCAAGGGTTCTATCAAGGGTTCAGCCTTAAGTCTTAACTTACGCGCAAAGTCCTTTGATATAAAAGATTTAGTTGCTCCCGAATCAAATAAAACGTTTGCACTGACTGAATTTAGAGAAAGGGTACCTGCTATCACATCTGAATCTTTCATAGCATCCTGGACTGTCATGTTGAAAGTCCTCGCAGTAGGTGGCTTATTAGAAGCAGCCCTGCTTGCTCCCGAAGCTGCTGGTTTGTTCATTGGGCATTCCCTCTTCCAATGACCCGGGCGTCCACACTGATGACAAGTGGTGGTTGGAATGACGGCAGGGGTTGATGATGGGCACTTAGTTGAATAGTGACCTTCCCGACCGCACTTAAAGCAGGTTACTGGCTTTCCTTTACACTCCCCAGTGTGATTCCTTCCACATATGTTACAGGCTGGCAATGGGGGTCGAGACTGGTTAGAATAGGACATTCTTGACTTCTGGCCGCTCTGGCTCACACTCACGCTCAGTGGCCGCTTAAACCCAGTGTTCCTTCCTGGTAGGGACACTGCTCCTCGATTAAATCTAGTTGGGAAGCTCCTTCCTGCGGAACCTCCACCCATGCTCATACTTTTCCTCTTTATTCCTTTCTTCTCTCTTTCCTTCTGCATCTGTTCACTTCCGACTTCTACAATCGTTGCCTTTTGCACCAGAGTGGCATAGTCCGTAAGATCAAGGATTGCCACCCTATTCTGAATCCACGGTTTCAGTCCCTGCTGAAACCTCCTAGCTTTCTTTTCCTCGGTGCTCACAAATTCCGGCACAAACCTTGATAACTCAGTAAATTTCGCTTCGTACTCTGCTACCGATAAATTATTCTACTTTAGCTAAAAGAACTTGAGCTCCATCTAGTTTTCCATAAACCTCGGGAAATACTTTCCCAGAAACAACTGACTAAATCTCTCCCAGGTTATAATAGCATCTGTCTCCATGTTTTTCTTGGCCTCCCACCAGTAGTTAGCTTCTCCTTTCAGAAGGTAGGTAGCAAATACAGTCTTCTGTGCCTCATCGGTACTCAAAATCTCAAAGGATTTCTCCATTTACTTTAACCATGCCCTTGCCTCAACTGGGTCGGCTGATCCGTGGAACTCAGGGGGCTTAAGGGACTTAAAAGCCCTGAAAGAGTTTGCCACAGTATTGTTATTTCCTTGAGGGGGTGGGTTGGGTTGACGTTCCAAATTCTGCCTTAGGAGTTGCATGAACTGGCCCATGGGATCCATGCATGGGTTTGGTACTGGTTGCTCAACCTCAGTTTCTCCTTCTTCAGCCTCTATCTCAAATCCCTCAACGTCATATGTTTCCTCTTCCTCTTCATACAGGGAGTCATCCTGTTCCACATAATCCTCATCTTCCTTTTCACTGTGTTCCTGGTTCCTATCATCCTGGTTATGGCTTCCCTGGTCCTCAGATCCAGGGTTCGCCCTAGTTCCAATCTTTCTTGGCGGCATGATTCTGATAATAAAAAAAATTATTGGGAAATTCAACGTTAGGTCACAATCATATACAACATTGTGCCTTGCACAGCTCTTATAATGGGGAGAACGTATATCGCAATTCTATTATTTTATGAAAGTTCTAATACGAAGTGCAGTAATAATAATGATAAAAACAGTGATCCCGTCACTATGGAACTGAACCGAAAGGAAACAAATATATACATAATACGAGAAATACATAGTTTGATCTGGTCAAAAGTACAATAGTACTACAGTCATCTGTCCCAAAAGTGATACACAAGAGTCTATCTGTCTAGTTAGAAAAAGGGATGCTATATACAAGTCAACTATCCCGGAAAATTGGCTCTTACTAAGGCCTCGGCTAACTAGACAACTAGACTATTCCATCGTCAATCCTGAATCACACACCGGAGTGGGTCAGCTCCCATACCCTTTCCATCGCACGACGGAAAATATAGTCGGCCTGCCGCTTGGAGATCCTACCATGCCTGTCCCCCTGGAGAGATCTGAGTCTCGCTCGGGATGTGAGCTCTATCCCCGTAAGCTCCCTCCTCAAGGATCGGGGTATAGAAGCCCTAGTCTCATAAGCTCGGGTACGCCTACCCGCCCTCTCCACATCTAACTCCCTCCTGGCCTCATCCAGTCGGCCCTCGGCAACAGCCACTCGGGTCCTCAGAACATCTGGAACATATCCATGAGCTAACGAAGACTGCCTGTGGGCAGGGTCAAGAGGTGGTGAATCCGGAGCCGCTGAGGGTGCCTCCTCGGTTTGTCTAGGCTCGGAAGTATGGGTCTCTGAGCTGTCATCATCGGGAATCCAAGATAGTGGTGGAGGGGTAGGGGCTCTGACCACCGGAAGTGTGGGTAAAGGGGTACCAGCATACACTACCATAGGTCCAACACGCTCCTCAGCTACTGGGACCTCATCCGGGTCTTCCTCATCTGGAATAGCAATAACCTCTGTCTCTGACTCCTCTGAGGGGTCCTCCTCATCTGAAATAGCAATGACCTCCGTCTCTGACTCCTCTGAGGGGTCCTCCTCATCCTCCTCCGTCTCAGGCTCCTCCTGATCCTCAACATCTAGCAGTGCCTCATCATGCTCACGCTCGAACATCTCAGGGTCCTCTATCTCAGGCGCCTACACATTAAACGAGCTAAGTTACTATCATGATACTTATAAGGGTTCCCGTAAGGGTTTTAACTATCAGCACTACTTTAAGTAGTCCGACCATGAACTTGGCAAGAGTTCTTATTATCTTTGTGAGTTTGTTATAATATCGTCGCATCATCTCTGAGGTTTATAACGCTTAGCTCTGATACCATTTCTGTAACACCCCCAGATCCGGGGTCGGAGATCCGGGTCGTCACGGTCTTTCTTTCCACAATATCACTTCACTTAATTAATAATAAATAACCTTATGATGTGACCCCACACTAACACACACCACAACCCGTTATTGTCTCAGAGATGAAATTGAAATAAGTACAAGTCTTTGAATCCACAATTTAAAAGTTATTACAACCCAAAATGATTACTTGATAATTTACAGTTAATTGTCATTATCTGCCACAAGTTATAATTATACATAATTGATTCTCAAAAGTAGATGGTCTGATCTACAATAGATCTACCTCTGCAGCTATAGCAGCTACAACATCATCGGGAAGACGCGGGACGCTTCCCACGCGCTTGCGCTGGGTCTGCTGGAGTCTGGCCATCTTTCCTAACTGTTGTTGTGTGATGAAGAAATAAAGCAAGAGTGAGCCTTACAGCTCGCAAGATAATATATAGTGATAACAATAATATAAGTATCTAAATGGATACTTACTAGAATCTTTTATCATGTGTAAGATAATTACTTACTAGATATAAGTAAAAACAAGGGATGAAGTTACCAAATACTTCACTACAGTTATATCATTTATAAAGCTACTTGAACTACCATTGTTCAAAGTATAATGAGCTTTCAACAGTTCATCACATAGATGAGACTACAAGACAAGATTTGAATAGATAAAATCTTTGAAATATTATTAAAGGAAATGAAGTTATGATATCCTTCATTAAGTTCTGATATATATATATATATATATATATATATATATCCACATATACATCTTCTTTATACACTTCCTGAAAACCTCTGTCATGTAAAGTATGAACAGAGTTTGAAACATCCAATGAATTTTGGAAAGGAAAAGAATTTTGGCATAAACCTGATATCTTGCTGATCAGGCAAAGATACCAATAAGTAACCTTTTCTACTAGTAGATGGACGAATTCCCCACTGGTCATCACCCTGGTCGCAATAGGACCTTATGTTGGACTGCCACTCAGCCACTTATGCATTTGATGGACTCCCACTGAGCCACTTACACTATCAAGGACGCCCACTGAGCCCATGTTGCTTATGCCGACTCAATAGATGGACTTACTTCCTGAACGTTGGGTAAGTAATCAATTCATTTAACAAAACTGGAACCTTGTTGCGAATATAAAATACACCATAGAGCCCGATCCCTCAGGTTTTGAGCGAGTATTTAAATCCCCTTAAAAAGGAAGATCTTAAATATAAAAATGAGTTTTGGGATCTGCTCTAACTTTTAAAAATCATTTTGAAGACTCGAAAACACTTTAAAGAGTGTTTGGAGTAATGCTGATTTAATGAAGTAAATCAGTCCCAATATTTTTAGAAAATGTCTAAATATTATTATTTAAATAATATTCTCATAAAGATAATCCTTATAAAAATAATCGAAGTAGAAGTATTAAAACTTATACTTGAAATGGATATTAAATAACCAAAGATATACTTATATGAAAGTACTATCTTTATTTGAATAATCGAAAATAAGTTTGATTATTGACACCTTATTCTTTAATAAAATAAAGAATATATTTCAGTAATAAGCGGAGTCATAATACCTCGAATGAATATTATAAATAATATTCATAAAATAAAGGAGTCATACATCCTCGAATGAATATCCAAGTAATATTCAATAATAATATAAAGGAGTCATAAGCCCTCGAATAATATTAAAAATAATATTCAATAAATAATATAAAGTTATCGAATAACCCTTATTCGATTAATAGTTTTGAAAACTATAACCATATATATATAATTATATATATATACATATATACAAAATCTACTCGGGATCCTCGACTCCCGGTTTTAGAAAATGTTTTCACCTTTTGGGTCCTTATAATAAGGGTATATGCAAAATACTGCTATCCTCTAGCATAGGTATTATCAACTGAACCAACAGATCTATATGGCAAGAATACGAAACAGGCATGCATATGTACCATATAACATGCTACAATATATCGCAACATTTGCTAATTAACCAACATGCATCTACCGCAAGATAATGCATATACAAATATACATCACAACAACAGTATAACAGGTAGAAAACTTGCCTGAGCGACTTGGGGTGATAAAAGGCTCGGGACGAGTCTGGAAACCTATAAACAACAAGTAAGTTGGAATTAAACCAAAGTCACTTGTAAATCTATACTTTAACTAACTTAGACTCTAACGCTTGTTTTGCGCTTATTGATTTTCTTAAGTCACTCGGGTACCCTCGGCTCCACCATTTTTAATAATTTAACCTTTACGAGTTTTAAGGCGATTCCTTTGCGAGTGTCTTACCAACTGCCTAACACACTTACCATAAAGTTTTCATACATTAATTAACCCTTTTTGGTCTTTAACCTATGTTTCAAAGTAAGGCGAGGGGAACAGTTTCGTTCGCGAAACGCCGTTACTTGAAACGGTCGTTTCTCCTAAACCGTGCATCGGAATCGAACGAACTACATATCAAAACGAAGCTCGTAACAAGAGCTATCTAGAAATGGCAATGGTCATAATCTAGCATGGGGTTCTCGGGTCCTAATGTTATGCACAAAAACAGTCTAAAGAAAATCGGACGTTACGACGGCTATGTTTACGCGATTTCCCAATTTTAAACCATTGAAAAACCATCCCAATTCAACCTCAAATCAATCATACAACGAACATCCATCCTTATCACATCATAACAGCCCCAATAAATTCAATTTTTACATTCATACTTATGCTTAAGCTTGAATTTAACTATACTACATTCTTTTAACCAAAACAATAAGATTTACCATTCCATTTCAATACCACTTCAACCCAAACTCTAAACCACAAACATTAAGCTACAATATCACCATAATAACCAAAATCATCTTAATAAACATAGGAATCTAGGGTTTGGAGATGATATACCTTCCTTGAAGTGGTGGGAGTAGCTAGGAAGCCTTAAGAAGCTTTGAGAAGTCTTAGGGATGCTTGGATCTTAAAGGAAAACAAGAAAAATTTCAAGTTAAAAACTTGAAAACACTATTCATTGTCTTCTTCATTGATTTAATGAAGAAGATTGAGAAAGAATTGATGGATTAAACTCATGATATAGCCCTAACTATGCATAAGGATGATTAGGGAATTAACTCACCAATTTAGGAAGCTTGGATCTTCAATTTTTGAAATTTCTTGCCTTTGGAATAGTAAAAAGCCGAGAGCAATTGAATAATAATGCCTTGGTTTCTTTTTGTTTTGATGAAGAATGAATTATTTGGCTTGGTTGATTTGGTTTTGTTTTGTTTTTGGTTAATTACCAATTTAACCTTGATTTTGTGTGGTTAAAAATCCACCACATCTCCTTCCTTCCCATGTCATGCCTATGTCATGTTGTGATGTCATTTTTCCCTCCTTGTCCTCTTCTCATTGGTTGGGTGACATCACTCTCTCTAATCCCTTTGATTAACTTCCTAATTGTTTGTCTAATGACCGCTGATCTGTTATACGGTTCGCTTAACTTTCGTTTTCGTTTATCGTTTGAAGGATCATACCCGGGATCTTATTACTTAGGTTCCCATAACCTTTCTCAATACATTATATTCCTTTTTATGATCCTCTATTATAATCCTTTAATTTAAATCCTTTTTTATTCTGTTACCTTATACTCAATTCTCTCCGTATCTAGTGTATTTCCGGGAAAAATCAAAGTGTTCGGAATTGGATTCTGACGATCTTTACATACACTCATATACCATATAGAGTACTAATAAAATCTCAGAATATCCATAACAGAACCCCTACATAGTGTGGCATGAAAAGTTTTCTCATTCAGCTAAAACACTATTCACAAGGGTTACAAAAAAGTTGAAAATTTTGGGGGTTATTACAGTATTGGTGGTTATGGGTTGATTGGTGGTTGATTGTGGTTGATTGGAGTAGTTTAAAATTTGGTAATCGCGTAAACATAGCCGTCGTAATTTCCGATTTACTTTAAAACTGTTTTGTTCTTAACAATCAGGACCCGTGAACTCACTGTTAGGTTTTGACCATTGCCATGATTAGATATTTCATGTTACGAGCTTCGTTTTGATATGTGGTTCGTTTGAATCCGATGTACGGTTTAGGAGAAACGACCGTTTTAAGTAACGGCGTTTCACGACCGAACCATTACCCCTCGCCTTACTTTGAAACCTTGGTTAAGGACTTTAAATGACTAATTGGGGTATGAAACAATTATGTTAAGTGGATTAGGTAGTTGGTAAGGCACTCGCGAAAGAATCGCTTTAAAATTCTTAATGGTTAATTTATTAAAAATGGTGGAGCCGAGGGTACTCGAGCGACGTAAGTGAATCGTTAAGCGCAAAAGCAAGCGTTAGAGTCTAATTGGTTAAAGTCTAGATTCTTAAGCGACTTTGGTTTAATTCCAACTTATATGTTGTTTATAGGTTACCAGACTCGTCCCAATCTATTTATAACCCCTAGTCGCTCAGGCAAGTTTTCTATCCGTTATACTGTTGTTGTGATGTATATGTGTATATGCATGATCTTGTGATAAATGCATATTTGTTATTAGCAAATTCTTGCGATATATTGGAGCATGTGATATGGTATATATGCATGCCTGTTTCGTATTCTTGATTTATATATCTGTTGGTTCAAATGCTTATTAGTTGCATAATACCTATGCTAGAGATAAGCAGTAATTGCGTATACCCTTAGTATAGGGGACCCAAAGGTGAACATTTTCTAAAACCGGGAGTCGAGGCTCCCGAGTATAATATATATATATATATAATATGAATAGTTTTTAAAACTATGAATCAAATAAGGTTTATTCGATAACTTTATTTTATTAATGAATATTATTTTGAATATTCATTCGAGGACATATGACTCCGCTTATTTTATTAATTGAATATTATTTGAATATTCATTCGAGGGCTTATGACTCACTTTATATTATTTAATGAATATTACTTGAATATTTATTCGAGGACTTATGACTCAGTTTGTATTATTTAATGAATATTATTTGAATATTCATTTGAGGACCTATGACTCCGATTATTTACTGAAATATATTCTTTATTTTATTAAAGAATAAGGTGTCGATAATCAAACTTATTTTTGATTATTCAAATAAAGATAGTACTTTCATATAAGTATATATTTGGTTATTTAATACTCATTTCAAGTATAAGTTTTACAACTTCTACTTCAAATTATTTATATAGAGATTATCCTTATGGAAATATTATTCAATAATATTCAGATATTTTCTAATATATCGGGACTGATTTACTTTATTAAATCAGCATTACTCCAAACACTCTTTAAAGTGTTTTCGAGTCTTCAAAATGATTTTTAAAGGTTAGAGCGGATTCCAAAACTCGTTTTCAAATTTAAGATCTTCCTTTTTGAAGGGGACTTGAATACTCGCTCAAAAATCTAAGGGATCCGGCTCTGTGGTGTATTTTATATTCGCAACGAGGTTACTATTTTGATAAATGAATTGATTACTTACCCAACGTTCGGGAAGTAAGTCCATCTATTTGAGTCGGCATAAGCAACATGGGCTCAGTGGGCATCCATGAAAGTGTAAGTGGCTCAGTGGGAGTCCATCAAATGCGTAAGTGGCTGAGTGGCAGTCCAGCATAAGGTCCTATTGCGACCAGGGTGATGACCAGTGGGGAATTCATCCATCTACTAGTAGAAAAAGGTTACTTATTGGTATCTTTGCCTGATCAGAAAGATATCAAGTTTATGCCAAGGTTTTCTCCTTTCCAAATTCATTGGATATTGCAACTCTGTTTATAATTTTCATAACAGAGGTTTTCAAGGAGTGTATGAAATGTATATATATAGGTGTATATATATATCGGGACTTAATGAAGTATCTCGTAACTTCATTATTTATAATAATATTCAAAGATTGAATCTATTCAAATCTTGTCTTGTAGTCTCATCTATGTGATGAACTTTTGAAACCCTTTTAAGGTGTAATGGCATATAATTTTGGAATAAAATGACTCGTGTTATTTTTGGATATTCATCTCTGAGACTATAACTTGTGGTGTGTGTGTTTATTGTGGGGTCACAGTACAGAGTAGTTGATTGTTTATTAAGATTGGGTGTTATTAAGGGAAATGGAACTCGTGACAACCCGGATCCCCGACCCCGGATTTGGGGGTGTTACATACGTTGTAATAAAAGTTAAGGTTGTGGCTTGTTTTCATACTTTAACCTGTTGCGATCCGTGGTTATGTAAAGCAGGGTCATTGTAGATAATATTTCATATACAGGTTTATATATGTTGTGTATGTGTTATGGACCCCAAACTTCTGACCCGGGTTTGGAGGGTGCCACAACAACTGTCATCAGAATTTATGTTGTTATCATAATATTTCTCCAGTAATCAGAGAATGTGAAAAGTCGCCTAGAAAAATTAATTTGCTTTTCTAATGCATATAACTTAATACCAACAATGCACTTGGATCTTCCCTTTCACATATTTACTCTAGATCTCAAAGGAGTACCTGATTTTAATTTTTCTTTTCTTTTATTTTCTTCAGATAAGTGAGGCTTATAAAGCATGTAATTCATCCTCAAGATTTACTGACATCAGAATTTGACAGATAAGAAGCAATAATCTAGTTTGTGACTTAGTAATAGGATACACAAAGTAAATTTGACTAAGATCAAAATCAGAATTTGCTTGTGTTATTGATTTCCACACAAATAACTAATTCAAACATGGGATATATAGTTTGTTAAAGACTACTAAGTCAGCATCTAACAAGATAATCCTCATTGGATTGAATAGTCACAGAACATTCAAAATACTTTTAGAGTTTATAGAATCACATCAGATAATAGGCAGTGTTTAATATGTTACAATTTAAGCACATATTATATTGAGATAAGAAAATCTATAAACACTGATCATAAAGTCTGATGTATGAGAACAAAAACTAAACAAATTTTGAGAATGAACCTGAAACCATTCCAAGTTCATTTACCAGTCTTGTAAAAGTAGCTTCACATAGTGGTTTTGTGAAGATATCTGCTAGCTGTTGATCTGTTGGAACAAAATACAATTCCACTGTACCTTCCATCACATGTTCCCTTATGAAATGGTACCTAATGCTGATGTGCTTTATCATTGAGTGTTGAACTGGATTTCCTGTCATAGCAATAACACTTTGATTATCACAGTAAATGGGTATTTTAGAAAATTCTAACCCATAGTCCAGTAACTGATTCTTCATCCACAGAATCTGTGCACAACAGCTTCTTGTAGCAATATATTCTGCTTCTACAGTAGATGTGGAAATTAATTTCTCTTTCTTGCTAAACCAAGAAACCAATCTGCCACCAAGAAATTTGAAGCTTCTACTAGTACTTTTCCTGTCTATTTTGCATCCTGCAAAATCTGCATCTGGGTAACCTATGAGCTTAAAATCTGATTCCCTAGGATACAACAATCCTAGATCAGCTGTATCCTTGAAGTACTTGAAAATTCTTTTCACAGCTATTAGATGAGGTTCTCTTCGATCAGCCTAAAATCTTGCACAAAGACAGGTAGCATACATGATATCAGGTCTACTTGCAGTTAAATAGAGTAAAGAACCAATCATACCTCTATAGTTAGTAATATCTACTGATACTCCAGTATCTTTATCTAACTTGGTGGCAGTGGCCATGGGAGTGGATGCAGTTGAACTGTCTTGCATTCCAAAATTTTTGAGTAAATTTCTGGTGTACTTGGATTGACAGATAAAAGTACCTTCTTCAGTTTGCTTGACTTGAAGTCCCAGAAAATAGCTAAGTTCTCCCATCATTACTCATTTTATATCTTGACTACATTAGCTTTGAAAATTAGTTCACAAAGTTTTGTATTTATAGAGCCAAAGATGATATCATCAACATATATTTGTACCAAAAGTTAGTCATTTCCATGGGTGAGGTAGAATAAAGTCTTGTCAATTGTGCCTCTGTGAAATCCACTTTCCAGAAGGAATTGAGTCAGAGTCTCATACCATGCTCTAGCAGCTTGCTTAAGGCCATAAAGTGCTTTGTCAAGCCTGTAGACATGATATGGAAATTTTGGATCTACAAAGCGTGGAGGTTGTTCAACATATACCTCTTCTTCCAATTTTCCATTGAGAAAAGCACTATCACATCCATTTGAAAGACTTTAAACTTCTTGTGAGTATCATAAGCCAAAAAGATTCTTATGGCTTCCAATCTAGCAACTGGGACAAATGTTTCATCATTGTCAATACCCTCTTGTTGAGAGTAACCTTTAGCAACCAGCCTTGCTTTGTTTCTTGTAATTATGCCATCACTATCAGTTTTATTTCTGAACACCCATTTTGTGCCAACAATGGATCTGTCCTTTGGTCTTGGCACTAGGGTCCAGACTTTATTTGTTACGACCAGCATTTTGTGTAATATTATTTTTGAACTTTGTATAATATTATAGCCGAATGTAAATATACTTAATGATTGTACATTGTGTGAATGAAAATTTCTGCATTATAAATTGCTTTATGTAGAATATGATTTTTTTCAAAGCAAAAGTTTATTTATTTCCCTTATTTTTGATTTATAAGGAATATTCTAAACCTAAGAAAATTTTTCTTTTAAAAGTTATTTCATTCACAAATTTCAAAAGTGATCTTATAAAATTTCTAAAAATCCAAGTTATTTTATGGTATAAATTTTATAATTTTTGAACTTGTATTTTATTTTATAAAAATAAATCTTTAAAAAATTATTTATTATAATTAGCAAATTACATGGAAACCCTTGCATGCAAATCACTCTTCCATTCTATTAAAGGGAAAAGGAGACCTTTCCAACCCCACCAACTCACTTGTTGTTAACCAAATTACCACATTAACCTTGCATACAAAATGGCCTAACTTTAACTAGAGGGTATTCTTGTACATTCTCATTTCCACTCATTTCTTTTAGTCAATCAAAGGCATAAAACCAAAAACAAAATGTGAGAAATCATTTCACTCACTCCACACTCCAACTCACCTCTCTTTTTCTCTCATCCCCATCCCTCTCCTTGCTCTCGGCCGAGAACCCCCTCCCCCACTCCCTTTCATTTTTCCATCCTATTTCTCATCATCCCTAGTGTAATTCTTCCACCTACATTTATTTTATATACTTCCCAAGAGTTTTGTGATTTGGGAGATGAAGTTTTATGGTTGCATGTGTAGCTTTTATGTGATCTCCAAAGAGAAACTCTTGATTCTTGTGAATTCAAGAGCTCTCTATGAGATACATTTTATATATGTTTTAACTAAGTGTTTTATGGAGAAAATATGTTTTAAAAACCTTTGCATGCTACTGAAATTTCACTATATAATCATGTTTATCCATGCATGCTAGTTTTAAGATGTTAATATGATGATCAACCATGTTGTGTATGCTATTCTTCTCAAAATCGTGTTTTTATGTTTAAAAATCTATAAATTTGAATTATTTCTGCTTGAAATAGATTGTTTCCATGATATATTTCTTAATAACAGTTAAGAGAAGATATATTTCATGATTATTAAGGTTGAGTAACAGGTACAAATTGAATTTACAAGAATTTAAACTCTATGTTTTAGCCGAAATCTTGTTAAGTGTTTTCCATGAGTTGCATGTTATATTTTTATTTGCATGTTAGTGTTCTAGGGCATGAATTATCTCCACTCCTGTTGAGGCACTATTTTAGGATGTTGATGCACTAGGTTTGCTTTGGTAAAGATTGGATGTTTGGTTAATAAGTGGGAGTCAAGGTGGAAAGGGATTAGTTAGTGTTTGCATTTTTCCAGATTTGATGCACTAGTTTATGGGGAAGTTTTGAATGAGAATTTGTTGTGCACTTTGAGGCCCATGCCACCAGAAGCTAGCACTAGGAGTATATAATAAGTTTTAGGTGTTTTTTGGAGGTTTGTAAAACATTTGGTTAGGTGCACGAGTGGAATCATAAAATCTATCCAGCAGGGGACAATTTTGTTGCAACTCAGAAATAGGAAGTTTTGACCATGTCATAGGTAGGCCCTCATTAGGCCCTATTGGGCCTTAGTTAGAGGGAGTGTCAGAGGAGTTTTTCCAGCCATAGTTCATAGGATTTTAGTTAAAATAATGTGTCACAAGTAAGTTCAAGTCATGACCTTTTCTGCCCAGAAAAACTGGGGAACTATGGACTTTAAGCTTAGGACTAGGGTGACCCAAGCTAGGCCCTTGAGCCACATCAAGTTTGGGAGTTGCCTTATGATCAGAAGAATCTAGTGTAGAATTTTTGGAGGTAAACTTGTAGTGTAAGAGTGTCTAATGCACTCAAGAAACCATAGATGTCATTCTGAAATTTACCTTAATAAGCACCTTAACTTATCACATAGTTTTAAAGCATTTATGAGTGAGGCCTAGGTTGACCACTATAGTTTCAAGATAGCATAAAGCCAGTAGAATGAAAGGTCCAAGTGAGGGTCAATAGATTTTGGATAGTTTAGTAAAGGCACATCGAGTCAGGAGGCCAAAATTTGGAGACTTTGTCTAGTTTAGCGATCAAGTGACTTAAGTTGTGGAACGAGATCATCCAAGCCTAGTTTTGCAATATGGTGTGTGTGTGATATTGTTTGGTATTTAAAATATGGTATGTGAGTATATGTGGCTATGTGTACTATTATGTTTATAAGGTGATTATAAATTGCGTGCATATAGGCCTAAGTGCCATTTTTGTTTAATTTCAGGTTGTAAATAGGTTTTGTTGGTGAGAATATATTATAATGAGGTTATTATTAATTATGTAGGATCTTGAGATGAGAGTAAACTTGCCATAAAGGTCGAGTAAAGCTTCCAGTTGCTCCTACTTTCCAGTCCAGTCCAGTCCAGCCTTCTCAAGGCAAGTGATTCAACCTACTTTTTAGTTTACACTGCGAATGTGTGATAACTAGTTCTTATATATATGATGCGAGTATCCTGATTTACCTTGTTATACCCGGACCAAGTGATTCGAAATCTATCTTCGTATTATATAGAAATGCCATGAACCCTCAAGTACTTATTGCAAGTAGATCAAAAATCATACCATGCTAGTATACCAAAGTAATCGGGATGCCATGATAAAATAGAGAATTGTTATAATACCTGATTGATCCTTGTGATTAACATGTTATTGATTACTGAGAAATCTTGATTTTACACCCAGATGCTTGATTTAACTCTTGTAAGAACCCCAATAGAAACTTTATCGTGATACCTAAAAGCCAGATATTCTTTAAAATTGTTCACGATTGTTTGACAACCCTATCCTTACCCTAAAGCTTGACATCCTGATATACCTTGAGCTAATGATCACTTTCTTTATATCTTAACACCTCTATCATACTTGTAACCAGTAATGCTTATCTTCTTGATGTTATAATACCTATACCTTGTCCAAAACCATTGCTTTAAGCCTAGTTTGGAATTACTCTTTCATATTATCCAATGACCCTACTAAATCTCCTTGTCAAAATTCTTGTAAATGGAAACCTTTCAATTACCCTGATAGAGTAAAGTCTAGTGGATCATGGCCCTAAGATTTAGTGAACATAATTCCAGTGTTTCAAGTCAATCTACAATCCCTTGATAAAGATGTTTACTGTTTAAGAAATTTTATTATCAATTGGCATCAGTTTTTGAAATGATTAAAATTTAGATTTTTAGTCCCAAAGGGGGATAAATGTTTTCTTTAAATAGTGGATCTGGACTGAGATGCAAGTCCTTTCCATACTGATATTGTAGGCTTAAAAGTTTCCTAGGGAACCCATTAATGTTTTAGAACCCAGCGAGGTTCGGGATTACTTCGCGGCTGATCACCGGCTGTAATCCGTAGCGTCATAAAATAGTTTTGATTAAGATACGATTTTGAAAAAGTTTTTGATACAAGCAAATGATGCCATCACCCAAAAGTTCATCTCTTGTTATTATTAGTTATATCTTCACATTGTCATTCTTTAATATATATCTCGATTTATGTTTTATATCGTATTGTTTAGCACTTGTTGAGCATTTGGCTCACTACTTGCTTTAACCCTGATATTACAGCTAGTAGATATGGTTAGATTCAATCAGACAACACGTAAGACTTGTGATGCCGATGCGTATGTCCGAGCTCATGTATAATAAGAGATAGTTTTGTGTGAGGACTCGATATCTAAACCAATTGTAATAGTTAGTAGTGTTGGGCTGTTCTAAACCCTAAACTGTAAGATCTTGGATTCAGTTGTATTTACTTTCTTTTAAATATTGTAATAGTTATATATTATGTATTGTTAAATTGGGGGGTGTGACAGGTTTTGGTATCAGAACTACGGTTTAGAGTCCCTGGACATCCCAAATAGGTTATAGGAAATATGTATAGGTTATAGATAATATGCGAGAGAGTAGGTTAAGTAAATTTATTATTAATACTTCTCTTATTGGTTTGTCAGCAAAGGGCGCACTCCTCATCATCCTCTGGGTCGGACGACACTATTGCTTTCTCCGTGTATGCTGAGTTAAGGCGCGAGTTTGACATGATTCAGGGCAAGTACGACCAACTGATAGACCGATTGAAGAACGTGTATCCGGACAGCCGAAACTATGAAGGGAAGCCTAAGGAGCAGATGATTGCGAGACTTGAGACTTTAGTTCAGTACGTCAACACTAAGCTTGAGGAAATGCCATCACACGGAGACCGTACCAGTCAGTATATCATCCAGATGGTGGCGGATGAGCTCCAGAGCATTATGAAGATGCTTCGAGAGGAGAAGACTACCAAGCCCCGTTCCGATGGAGTGGAGCCTTAGTTCTTTCCATTATCTACCTTTTATGTTGTTGTATTATCGGACTTTGTAGAATTCCCAGTTGTTTCCTTTAAATAAGCATGTTATTCCTAGAATCAGACTTTATCCTAATCTTGATGTATTGTGACCTTTAAATTTCAATTATTATGCACTATCATTCTATATGCTTTCAACTATTATCTTACGCCTTTATATGCATCACCATATTTGATTAATTTGAAACTTGACCTCATATGTAAATAAGAATGCTATGCGACACCCTCGAATTATTTCATTATTCATACCTGTTTTGACGTAACTCTTATTTCAGGATCATGCCACCCAAAAAGAAGAACCCAATAACGACATCTACCATAGATCCAAATATTCTTCGATTACTGGAAACCTTACAACAGCAAACAAATGCTATAGCTCAACAACAACTAACTCTTCAACAACGATTTGAAAACCAAGATAACCGTGAACCACACCAACCGCCTGATCCACAAGTACCACCTCGACAAGTTTTTACTTTCAAGGCTTTTCAGAATGTGAACCCACCTGCATTTCATGACACCACTGATCCAATAATAGCTAACACATGGATTAAGGAAATGGAAAGGGCTTTTGAGTTGGTACAGTTAGGGGATGATCAGAAGAAACCATATGCTACTTACTTCTTGAAGGGCGAAGTCATCTATTGGTGGGAATCAGTAAAAGCTATGGAAGCAAATCAGCAAGTTTCTTAGGAAAGATTTATGAAGTTATTTCTGGAAAAGTATTACCCTAAGTACATGCAGAATCAGACGGAGCTTAAATTTCTTGAATTGAAGCAAGGGAATATGTCTGTACTGGAGTATGAGAAGAAGTTCACAGAATTGTCAAGGTTTGTGACAAAGTATACCAGCAGTGAGGAGGAAAAAGCAAAGAGATTTCAACAAGGATTGGAGCCTTGGATCAGAGATAGAGTGGCTATGTTTGAGCTTGATACTTATGCAGGCGTAGTACAGAAAGCTGCTCTGATTGAGAATAATGGGATGCAGTCAAGAAAGGAAAGGGATAACAAGAAGAGAAAGGATCCATTTTATGGAGAAAAGTCTAAAGCCAGAAATTCACAAGATCGGAATGTAAAGAGGATTGGATTCCATAAGGGCGGAAATTTTCAAAAGAAGGGAAATTTGAGCAAAAGACAAGAATCAAGGGGGAACAACTAGGCAAGCCAAGGACAAGTTGGAGAAAACAGATTTCAGAGACCGGAATGCAAGTATTGTGGCAGAAGGCACCCCAGAGCGTGTAATAAGCTGAGCATGACATGCTATAGGTGCAACTAGAAGGGACATTTGGAAAATGAGGGTAAGATGCCGAAGCCAGGATTTACATGTTACAAGTGTGGAAAGACTGGACACATAGCTAGGGAGTGCAAGACAACCGGACCAGTTAAAGCTCTGATGAATGTGGCAAGTACCAGTGCAAATGTGCCAGCTGAGGTATTGGCATTACCTCCACCACCTACAACAACTCCGCAAGCAACAACAAGGACATTCGATTTGAAAATGAAGAACATTGTTCAGAACTCTGAGGTGATAGCAGGTACACTTTTACTAAATAATGTCGAAGCTAAAGTATTGATTGATTCAGGAGCAACGAGATCTTTCATATCAGAAACTTTTGTTGATAAACTTCAATGTGATAAAATGGTTATGAACGAGGTAGTAAATGTTGTAATTGTGAACTAAGAGAAGATTCCTGTGAGTCAACTCTGTCCGAAGTGTGAGATTGATATTTCGGGGTATAAGTTTTCAGCCGACTTGATACTCTTCAAGTTGGGAGAGTTCGATATAATTTTAGGTATGGATTGGTTAGGGAAGAATAACGCCCAGATTAATTGTAAGTCTAAGAAAGTGTATTTAAAGATGAAGAGTGGAGAGAAAGTAGTATTTAAGGGAGATGGTTGGAATTGATCAAGGACTATGATTGCTCGATAAATTATCATCCTGGAAAGTCGAACGTTGTAGCCGATGCTTTGAGTAGGAAGGAAATATTGAATATGATAACAACACCAAAAGAATTGTCTGAAGAGATTAAGAGATTTGGATTAGAACTTTGTGATTGTGGAATAGTTGAAGAAGTTTATCGTGCAATGACTTTTCAGCCAACACTAGTGGAAAAGATAAGGAAATGTCAGGAAGAAGTAATGGAGAAAGAGAAGAATCAGCTAACTGGAGAAGAGATTGGTACACAAAAGGATGAGCAAGGTATACTAAGGTTTTCCTCAAGAATTTGGATTCCTCATGTACCTAAATTGAAGAATGAGATTTTGCAAGAAGCCCACAATTCAAGATTTTCAATCCATCCGAGAAGCACCAAGATGTATCGGGACTTGAAGCAGAACTTTTGGTGGCCAAATATGAAGCGAGAGGTGGCATAATGGGTTCCGAAGTGTTATACTTGTCAGAAAGTGAAGGCAGAACATTAACGACCAAGCGGATTAATTCAGCCTCTAAAGATTCCAGAATGGAAATGGGAAAATATTGCTATGGACTTAATAGTGGGACTACCGCGAACAAAATCTGGACATGACGCTATATGGGTTATACTTCATCGCCTTACGAAGTCGTCGCATTTCCTTCCAATTAATGAGAAGTCGTCATTGGACAGATTGGTTTATTTGTATGTGCGTGAAATTGTACTAAGACATGGAGTACCCGTATTTAACTCGATATTCTGGAAGCAATTTCAAGAGAGTCTTGGCACGCAGTTGAACATGAGTACGGCGTATCACCCGCAGACTGATGGTCAGAGCGAAAGGACAATTCAAACAATCGAAGACATGTTGCGTAGTTGTGCAATCGATTTTGCAGGAAGTTGGGACGACCACTTGCCAATAGTAGAATTCTCGTATAATAACAGCTATCACTCCAGTATTGGCATGCCACCATACGAAGCTTTGTACGGACGGAAATGTAGATCACCGACAAGTTGGGATGAAGTAGGAGAAGGAAAGATTCTAGGCTCGGAATTGGTACAATAGTTGCATGAGACAGTTAAGTTAATTCAGAAAAGGTTGCTTGCTGCTCAAGATAGACAGAGAAAGTATGCAGATCCAGCGCGTAAGGATGTTAGATTCCAAGTAGGCGAAGCCGTTTTGCTGAAGGTGTCACCAAGAAAAGGGTTGTCTAAATTTGGCAAGAAAGGGAAGTTAGCACCTAGATATATAGGTCCTTTTAAAATTTTGAGTCAAGTGGGAAGGTGGCCTACGAGTTAGCCTTACCACCTCAGTATCAGCATGTGAATAACATGTTTCATGTGTCATTGCTTAAGAAGTACAATCATGATGTCAACCATGTGATAGAATATGAACCTGTAGAAATTCAGGCAGACCTGTCATTTGTGGAGCAACCTGTCAAATTACTCGACTGGCAAGTAAAGAGTCTTAAGAATAAGTCGGTAAAGTTAGTGAAAGTACTTTGAAGGAACCCCAAGGTCGAAGAATCAACTTGGGAGTTAGAGTCTGATATGCATTCCCGGTATCCTCATCTGTTCTCTTAGATTCTGGGGACAGAATCCCTTAAGGGGGAGAGGATGTTACGACCGACATTTTGTGTAATATTATTTGTGAACTTTGTATAATATTAGAGCCGAATGTAAATATACTTAATGATTGTACGTTGTGTGAATGAAAATTTCTGCATTATAATTTGCTTTATGTAGAATATGATTTTTTTCAAAGCAAAAGTTTATTTATTTTCCTTATTTTTGATTTATAAGGAATATTCTAAACCTAATAAAATTTTTCTTTTAAAAGTTATTTCATTCACAAATTTCAAAAGTGATCTTATAAAATTTCTAAAAATCCAAGTTATTTTATGGTATAAATTTTATAATTTTTGAACTTGTATTTTATTTTATAAAAATAAATCTTTAAAAATTTATTTTTTATAATTAGCAAATTACATGGAAACCCTTGCATGCAAATCACTCTTTCATTCTATTAACGGGCAAAGGAGACCTTTCCAACCCCACTAACTCACTTGTTGTTAACCAAATTACCACATTAACCTTGCATGCAAAATGGCCTAACTTTAGCTAGAGGGTATTCTTGTACATTCTCATTTCCACTCATTTCTTTTATTCAATAAAAGGCATAAAACCAAAAACAAAATGTGAGAAATCATTTCACTTACTCCACACTCCAACTCACCTCTCTTTTTCTCTCCTCCCCCTCCCTCTCCTTGCTCTCGGCCGAGAACCCCCTCCCCTACTCCCTTCCATTTTTCCATCCTATTTCTCATCTTCCATAGTGTAATTCTTCCACCTACATTTATTTTATATACTTCCCAAGAGTTTTGTGATTTGGGAGATGAAGTTTCATGGTTGCATGTGTAGCTTTTGTGTGATCTCCAAAGAGAAACTCTTGATTCTTGTGAATTTAAGGGCTCTCTATGAGATACATTTTATATATGTTTTAACTAAGTGTTTTATGGAGAAACTATGATTTAAAAGCCTTTGCATACTACTAAAATTTCACTATATAATCATGTTTAGCCATGCATGCTAGTTTTAAGATGTTAATATGATGATCAACCATGTTGTGTATGCTACTCTTCTCGAAATCATGTTTTCATGTTTAAAAATCTATAAATTCGAATTATTTGTGCTTGAAATAGATTGTTTCCATGATATATTTCTTAATAATAGTTAAGAGAGGATATATTTCATGATTATTAAGGTTGAGTAATAGGTACAAGTCAAATTTACAAGAATTTAAACTCTATGTTTTAGCTGAAATCTTGTTAAGTATTTTCCATGAGTTGCATGTTATATTTTTATTTGCATGTTGGTGTTCTAGGTGTTAGGTCCCAATTTGTTTGTAGAAGGGGGGGTTGAATACAAACAGTACCAAATAATCGAATAAATGCGGAATAAAAAATGTGAAACAAAATTCAAGTTAAATAAAAATATTATTAAACTTGAAAGGTGTTACAACAACTGTATCGATTACAAGGTATTAATCTCAAATCAATTATCACAAATCTAGAATAAATTCGACATGAACTTTTTCTATTTTTGCAATAATTAGAATCAAATGCTAAACGCGATTTGAGATTAAGTTCTAGGGATTTTGATCCGCTAGATTGTTACACAAGAACAAGATAAAGATTTCTACTTGATTGGATTTAACTTTGCAATCTAGAAATTGATCTTTGAATTTCAGCAGAGAACAATGAAATATTTCTTAGGCGGCTGCTGTGTTCTTGTATTTTTTTCAGTTAGTGAATGTCTTCTGCTTTTTTTTCTTTTTGTATGCAATCCAACAAAATTACTTGAACTGCAATGACAATCGGTAGGACAATCTCTTTGGCTCAGCAAGACTTTCAGTAGGACTTTCAATTGTACTAGCAAGACAATCTGATTGAACTACAATGACTATCGGTATGACAATCAGTTGAACTAGCAAGACAATCTCCTTCCTAGTGTAACTTTCGGTATGACAATTGAAATGACTTGGCATGACAATCGGTATGACAATCCAGATTGTCATGCTAGTTCATTTTCAATTGTCTTGCTGATTTAAGACTGTTTTTAAACCAATTAAACTTCTGAAAATTCCTAAAATTAATTCAGAATTAATTAATCAATTAATTCAATTAATAAATAAATTATTCTTCGCAGATATAATTTATTTTCTTAATTAAATTAGATGACTTAATTAATTAATAGAGAATTAATTCTAGTCTTGAGCAGCAACCATTCTTCTGCAAATCTTCTGAAAATCACTGAAAATTATGAATCAATTCCACCACTTCAACGTTGACACTCGATGTACTGTCTGGTTCATGAGTGACTAACTTCCGTGACGTTTCTTCATGTCTTGACTTTGATACTCTGATTTTCTTCAGATTAAATCCTTGTAATAAATGATACCCTGACGAGATCTCTGTCACTTGATTAAATCCACGATCTTGATTTATATCACTGAGGCATGATCAAATTCTTGAACTTCTTCCAGTGAATTAACTCCTCAAGTCTGTAGATGAACCTTGTTTCTGAATCCTTTGACAGATATTACTTTGCGAGATCTCTCTGACGGTCGATCCACTATTTACTTATTACATCCTTATTTGAGTTGAGTTGAATCCTCGAATATACAAATAGGCCTATGACATATGACTTACAATCTCCCCCTATTTGTTTGTTAGACAATAACACACAAATACCTAGAGGATAACTCAACTAACAAATAAGAAAAAGATATAAACAGAAATGCAAAGTAAATAGTAGAAAAGTTCTGGACTAGATTTAACATTTTCCAGATTCCAAGTAGATGTTCCTCTAGACTGAACATATCTTCAAGTAGTTCCATCTTCATTTGTACAACCACATTTCCTGTTGAGAAGCCCATATCTCTTGCTTCTCCCCCTATGAGAATCAACTGATTAAAGAAGATCACCTTCATTTTACCACCTCTCCCGTACAATAGGATCCGCAGATAAAAACCAATGGTACTCCCCTAACAGCTTCTTCCCTTACTAGGAAATCACCTTGTGTTTACCACCTCTCCCGTACAATAGGATCCGTAGTTACAAACAACAATGTTGTGGTGTAGTGTACATTTTTAGGATCTTTTTCTTCCTCCCTGCTATTTCTCCCCCTTAGTTGAGGAATCTTCCAAACTATTACTTAAGCTTTTATCTCCCCCTTAAAGAAGGAATGTATGCCGTCGTCTGAAGGAGTTCTCATATTTCACTTGGTTGGAAAAGAAATAACAAGTAGTTTCTCTTTCTTCCTCACTGTGAGTGTGTGATTGTGTTTTAGTGTACCTCACATGTGTTTCACTCTTCTCTCCACTCGTGTTTACACTCATTCTCACAAGTGTATCACTCATCTCTCATAGCTCCATAATCCAGCTGTACCTGCAAGGAAAATCACCTTAGCCATCCTTAAGGAGGTCACAGGTGGTGCAATGGGAGTTCACAAATCCCCATCCCTGTTAAACTCGTCAGATGAATCTGAGTCATAATTTACAAGTTGCTAGTTTCCCTTTTAGGGTTCCAGATTTGAATTCTGGGAAGGTAAACAATGATCCAACGAATTTAGCATAAAGATCAAAGTTCCCTTCTAATGTCTGTGAAGACATTTCCTTGTGACTTATCAGGTAATATCTGAATCATTGTCAACAAGTTGCCCATCTGCACCTATGTCAGATCCACTATCCGCAGATGCATCCAGGGGATTTAAGCCTGGGGAGGTAGACACTAACCACTGACATATGGCTTTTGGATCAGTATCCTCTCCTAACACCTGTAAAGGCAATTGGTCCACTAACGAACCTTGAACAATCGAATCTGACCTTAAAATGGTCGAAACTCTTGTTTCCGTCAACTCATCCTTTGTGTGTGTAACCTCTCCTTGTGCATCAAGAATTGATTATGTTTAAAGTGGTGACACTACATCGGATACCTTGGCCGACAGGCAAAATTCAATAGACGCACCCTGTTGAGAGAATGAATCTAGTAACTGTTTGTGCCTTTTCAGCCATTACATCTTTTTGAGAAGATGTATGGGGGCTAGCAGTTGTCTCGGTTTAAATACTACTCATCTATGTAGGAGACAGAGCTACTGGGTTGACTACAGAACCTTCCTTATGTGGTGCACTAAGGCACTATCTCCCTCACGCTCATTCATACTACATTTAGTGGAGTGTTGGTTGGTTCTGTTTTTGTGTTTGTCTTTACAGTCTGGGATAGACGTTGTGGGTTTTCAACCTCATGACTGTCAATGAAAGAAAGTCATTGGAGACTGAACCTGTAACATAGAATATATGGTAATAGAGAGAAAATGATTTACAATAGTGATTTCAAAAGATTTTACATGAAATAAGAAATCACTAATGTAGAAAGAAGTTTGATTTTGTTTTTTTTTTTAATATGAATGAGTTTTTGATAAAACATTGATCACTTAGGGTAAAGTCTAAATAATTCTCATTCATGTCAAAAGCTTACAAATATCTGCAACATAATGTTAACAAGATATCATTGACCGATACTTGTCAAATACTTTAGATACTAATTGTTATGTTGCATAACCAATATACCACTGCACATATAAAACAATATGATTGTGCCTAGTGATAAGAGAGTTATAAATATGACGACTCTACTTATTCATATAAAATTGTAACTGCAGTTAGAGTGCCATACCATGTCCTTGACGATTGCTTGAGCAGTATACTAGTTCATACCAACCTGAAGTGAGATTGTGAAGAAGAGATTGCATAGTCCAATAGATCTGCAGCTGCAAAGTCTATGAACTGTGGTGCACTGACTTCCTCTTTTAACTCACCAACCAGGAGTACACTTGTACACATCTTACTAGAGTACAATTCCAAGTGTAATGTGCAGCAAGTGCCTGATATGTCGTAATATTCTCAAGTCTCGTCACTGGTGCTATATGTTAGATACTGCTTCTTGATAATAACCTAGCACAATATACAAAATTTCAATGATAACATTCCCAGCTTGCAAACAGCCATATCCCTCAGATAAACCTTTGCTGTTATCTCCAAAGGTAACCAGGGGGCCAGCTTTCTCAATCCACATTTGATAGCAGGGATCTATCTCCGGTCATATGTCTTGATGATCCACTGTCAAGAATCCACACTACCGGTTACACCTGTTTAATGCCCTGCACTACAAATGGATTAGACCTTCTTCGGAACCCAAACTTGGTTGGGCCCGGCATACTTGTAGAACTATCCTTTGTCAGGCAAAACAACATTTTTAATTTTAATTGTCTCAACTTTCTCAATGACTGAACATTTGACCTTGTAAACAGCCTTAACAAATTTCTGTTTAAGCTTAGGCACAAATGTCTCCTTTCTAGCCTTAGAAGGACTGGCAGTCTTAGACCTATCATGCTTCTTGTTATTCACATGCTGACGAGGAGTAGTCTTATCATTAGACACATGCTTACCATTAAAATAAGCATACATCATATTAAAAGCACAAGACATACAATTAGAAACACCACATGCTTTATGAGAGTGATTAACAGCAGGTAATTTATGCATGGTAGACATGGCATTATTGTTATCCACCTCATGTGTGTCTGAGTTAGTCTCAGTTGCTTTCACAACTTTGACTGGAACTTTAGACTCACTTGACTTGGAAACAATCTTCTCATAAGCATGATCCTCAGCACGTATTTCTTCTTGAATAACAGAAGAGGTCGCATCAAATGGTTCAGCAATTGATGCTTTATAGAGGGGTTCATCAACGCCCTTAAGCACATGTGGTACTTCCCTCCCTTTAGCACAGACATGAGGAGGGGAGTTTATGCCTAATTCTCCAATAGCAGCATTGTAATCATATCCTATTCCAGATGTTTGATTAACAGCTTGCTTACTGTAGAACTCTTTATCCTTCGAACAAGAATTGAAGTAGGCTCTAACCTTAGTCTCAAGACCGGTGATCTTGTCTTCGAGAATAGTTTCGAGTTTTCTATAACAGTCAACTCTATTCTCTAGAAAAGATACCTGTTCTTTTAATTTGTCTTGATTAATATGCACAAGTCTTAATTCATTGACCTCTTTCTCAAGGTCTGTGATCTTTAAACTTAACAGTTCATTATCACGACGTGCACAATCTAAGTTACCTCTTAGATGATAAACCATTTCAGCATCAGAAAGTTTTACCTCTATTCTTGACGATGAAGCTTTTCCATCAATAGCCATAAGAGCAAGATTTCCTTCATCTTCATCTTCACTGTCACTATCATCCCAGCTTCTTCCCTTTGCCAGATAAGCCCTTTCAGAGTTCTTTCTTACTTGCTTTGGCTTCCTACATTCTGTGGCAAAGTGTCCCAACTCATTGCAGTTATAGCATCTAATGGTGCTTCGATCAACCATCCCTGTTTTGTACCCACCACTGCTGGTGTTAGAGGATGAAGATCCACCTTTCTGGAATTTGTTGTAGTTGGACTTGTACTTAAGCTTGGGATTCCTCCTGAATCTGACATGGGAGAATCTCTTGACAATTTGGGCCATTGATTCATCTTCCAATTTCTCCAGCTCTTCCAAGGAATAAAAATCATCACTTGATTGATTTGTAGTAGGAGGATCATATTCTGCTACTAACTCATTTTCCTCACCCTTGGAAAACTGTACCATTCTTTCTAACTGTTGAGATTGTTGTTGTTGTTGACCTTCAGCTACAAGTGCAGTAGATGTGCTGACCATTCTATCCTTCCCGTAGACTTCCTTCTGTTGAATCTGCTCCAACTCATAGGTTTTTAACACTCCATAGAGCCTGTCCAAAGAAATCTCACTCAGATCTCTAGCTTCTCTAATGGCAGTGATTCTATGTTCAAGATGAGCTGGCAGTGTTAAAAGGAACTTTTTGTTGACCTCCCTGATTGAATAATACTTTCCATTGATGTTCAGGTTGTTGATCAACGCATTGTACCTCTCAAACACTTCAGTAATTCCTTCTCCTGGATTTGATTTGAAATGTTCATATTCAGAGGTTAGGATTTCCAACTTGTTCTCCCTAACTTCCTCTGTGCCTTCGTTAATCACCTCAATAGTTTCCCACATGTGTTTGGAGTTTTTACAGTTCATCACATGTCTGTTCATCAAGGGATCAAGGGAATCAATTAATATTAATTGAAGGCTGGCATCCAAGGAGGCTTCTTCCTTCTCAGCAGGAGTAAAATCTTCAGGCTCTTTTGGATAGGTTCTAGCTTCAGTAGTCACCACACCATCTATTATTACCTCCGGTTCAATAACCATCAGAGTTTTTATACCCTTCTTTAACAAGTTTGAATATTTGGGATTTGCAACTTGTAAAAATAATAGCATCTTCTTCTTCCACATGATATAATTCTCTTTATCAAATTGTGGAATTTTAACGGTTCCAACTTTATGTGAAGTCATTATGAATTTTTGAATAAATAAAAATTCAAGGAGTTGAAAAATCACAAAAGTCTAGGATCTTGATTTGTTCGTTAATCAGAAGGCTCTGATACCAATTGTTAGGTCCCAATTTGTTTGTAGAAGGGGGGGTTGAATACAAACAGTAACAAATAATCGAATAAATGCGGAATAAAAAATGTGAAACAAAATTCAAGTTAAATAAAAATATTATTAAACTTGAAAGGTGTTACAACAACTGTATCGATTACAAGGTATTAATCTCAAATCAATTATCACAAATCTAGAATAAATTCGACATGAACTTTTTCTATTTTTGCAATAATTAGAATTAAATGCTAAACGCGATTTGAGATTAAGTTCTAGGGATTTTGATCCGCTAGATTGTTACACAAGAACAAGATAAAGATTTCTAGTTGATTGGATTTAACTTTGCAATCTAGAAATTGATCTTTGAATTTCAGCAGAGAACAATGAAATATTTCTTAGGCGGCTGCTGTGTTCTTGTATTTTTTTCAGTTAGTGAATGTCTTCTGCTTTTTTTTCTTTTTGTATGCAATCCAACAAAATTACTTGAACTGCAATGACAATCGGTAGGACAATCTCTTTGGCTCAGCAAGACTTTCAGTAGGACTTTCAATTGTACTAGCAAGACAATCTGATTGAACTACAATGACTATCGGTATGACAATCAGTTGAACTAGCAAGACAATCTCCTTCCTAGTGTAACTTTCGGTATGACAATTGAAATGACTTGGCATGACAATCGGTATGACAATCCAGATTGTCATGCTAGTTCATTTTCAATTGTCTTGTTGATTTAAGACTGTTTTTAAACCAATTAAACTTCTGAAAATTCCTAAAATTAATTCAGAACTAATTAATCAATTAATTCAATTAATAAATAAATTATTCTTCGCAGATATAATTTATTTTCTTAATTAAATTAGATGACTTAATTAATTAATAGAGAATTAATTCTAGTCTTGAGCAGCAACCATTCTTCTGCAAATCTTCTGAAAATCACTGAAAATTATGAATCAATTCCACCACTTCAACGTTGACACTCGATGTACTGTCTGGTTCATGAGTGACTAACTTCCGTGACGTTTCTTCATGTCTTGACTTTGATACTCTGATTTTCTTCAGATTAAATCCTTGTAATAAATGATATCCTGACGAGATCTCTGTCACTTGATTAAATCCACGATCTTGATTTATATCACTGAGGCATGATCAAATTCTTGAACTTCTTCCAGTGAATTAACTCCTCAAGTCTATAGATGAACCTTGTTTCTGAATCCTTTGACAGATATTACTTTGCGAGATCTCTCTGACGGTCGATCCACTATTTACTTATTACATTCTTATTTGAGTTGAGTTGAATCCTCGAATATACAAATAGGCCTATGACATATGACTTACACTAGGGCATGGATGATCTCCACTCTTGTTGAGGCACTATTTTAGGATTTTGATGCACTAGGTTTGCTTTGGTAAAGGTTGGATGTTTGGTTAATAAGTGGGAGTCAAGGTGGAAAGGGATTAGTTAGTGTTTGAATTTTTCCAGATTTGATGCACTAGTTTATGGGAAAGTTTTGAATGAGCATTTGTTGTGCACTTTGAGGCCCAAGACACCACAAGCTAGCACTAGGAGTATATAATAGGTTTTAGGTGTTTGTTGGAGGTTTGTAAGACGTTTGGTTAGGTGCACGAGTGGAATCACAAAATCTGTCCAGCAGGGGACAGTTTTGTTACAACTTAGAAATAGGACGTTTTGACCATGTCATAGATAGGCCCTCATTATGACCTGTTGGGCCTTAGTTAGAGGGAGTATCAGAGGAGTTGTTCCAGCCATAGTTCATAGGATTTAAGTTAGAATAATGTGTCACAATTTATTTCAAGTCAGGACCTTTTCTGCCCAGAAAAACAGGGGAACCATGGACTTTAAGTTTAGGCCTAGGGAGGTCCAAGCTAGGCCCTTGAGCCACATCAAGTTTGGGAGTTGCCTTATGATCAAAAGAGTCTAGTGTAGAAGTTTTGGAGGTAAACTTGTAGTCTAAGAGTGTCTAATGCACTCAAGAAACCATATAAGTCATTCTGAAATTTACCTTTGTAAGCACCTTCACTTACCACATAGTTTTAGAGCATTTATGAGTGAGGCCTAGGTTGACCACTATAGTTGCAAGATATTATAAAACCAGTAGAGTGAAAGGCCCAAGTGAGGGTCAATAAGTTTTGGATAATTTAGTAAAGGCTCATCGAGTCAGGAGGCCAAAATTTGGAGACTTTGTCTAGTTTAGCGATTAAGTGACTTAAGTTGTGGAACGAGATCATCCAAGCCTAGTGTTGCAATATTGTGTGAATAGGTTGCGTTGGTAAGAATATATTATAATGAGGTTATTACTAATTATGTAGGATCTCGAGACGAGGGTAAACTTGCCATAAAGGTCGAGTAAAGCTTCCAGTTGCTCCTACTTTCCAGTCCAGTCCAGTCCAGCCTTCTCAAGGAAAGTGATTCAACCTACTTTTTAGTTTACACTGCGAATGTATGATAACTAGTTCTTATATATATGATGTGAGTATCCTGATTTACCTTGTTATACCCGGACCAAGTGATTCTCAAATCTATCTTCGTATTATATAGAAATGCCATGAATCCTCAAGTACTTATTGCAACAAGATCAAAAATCATACCATGCTAATATACCAAAGTAATCGGGATGCCATGATAAAATAGAGAATTGTTATAATACCTGATTGATCCTTTCGATTAACATGCAATTGATTACTGAGAAATCTTGATTTTACACCCTGATGCTTGATTTAACTCTTGTAAGAACCCTGATAGAAACTTTATCTTGATACCTAAATGCCATATATTTTTTAAAGTCGTTCACGGTTGTTTGATAACCCTATCCTTACCCTAAAGTTTGACATCCTGATATACCTTGAGCTAATGATCACTTTATTTATATCTTAACACCACTATCATACTTGTAACCAGTAATGCTTATCTTCTTAATGTTCTAATACCTATACCTTGTCTAAAACCATTGCTTTAAGCCTAGTTTGGCATTACTCTTTCATATTATCCAATAACCCTACTAAATCTCCGCGTCAAAATTCTTGTAAATGGAAACCTTTCAATTACCCTGATAGAGTAAAGTCTAGTGGATCATGGCCCTAAGATTTAGTGAACATAATTCCAGTATTTCAATTCAATCTACAATCCCTTTATAAAGATGTTTACTATTTAAGAAATTTTATTATCAATCGCCATCAGTTTTTGAAATAATTAAAATTTGGATTTTCAGTCCCATAGGGGGATAAATGTTTTCTTTAAATAGTGGATCTGGACTGAGACGCAAGTCCTTTCCACACTGATATTTTAGGCTTAAAAGTTGCCTAGGGATCCCATTAATGTTTTAGAACCCAGCGAGGTTCGGGATTACTTCGCGGCTGATCACCGGCTGTAATCCGTAGCGTCATAAAATGGTTTTTGATTAAGATATGATTTTGAAAAAGTTTTTGATACAAGCAATGATGCTATCACCCAAAAGTTCATCTCTTGTTATTATTAGTTATATCTTCACATTGTCATTCTTTAATATATATCTCGATTTATGTTTTATATCGTATTGTTTAGCACTTGTTGAGCATTTGGCTCACTACTTGCTTTAACCCTGATATTACAGCTAGTAGATATGGTTAGATTCAAGCAGACAACACGTAAGACTTGTGATGCCGATGCGTATGTCCGAGCTCAGGTAGAATAAGAGATAGTTTTGTGTGAGGACTCGATATCTAAACAAGTTGTAATTGTTAGTAGTGTTGGGCTGTTCCAAACCCTTAAGTGTAAGATCTTGGATTCAGTTGTATTTACTTTCTTTTAAATATTATAATAGTTATATATTATGTATTGTTAAGTTGAGGGGTGTGATATTATTTCTTTCAAATTCATTTAACTCTTCCTGCATTGCTTGCACCCAGTCAGCATCTTGAAGAGCTTCTTCCACTTTCTTTGGTTCAGTCTGAGATAGAAAGGAATGATAGAGACATTTATTAGTTGTTGTTGTTCTAGTTCTGACACCTGCTTCAGGATCTCCAATTATTAAGTCAGGTGTGTGTGATTTAGTCCACTTCCTTGCAGATGGAAGTTGATCTCTAGAACTGGATCCTCCCCCATGATCCATGCTGTCTCCATCAGCATTTTCTGATGCTCCCCCCGAAGTTATGCTCTCTGAGATTCCGGAATTTGAGTTGGATCCTTCAGGAATTGAAGAATTAGAGTTTCCAGAATTGTCAGAATTTGGCTCATCAGAACTTGATGAATCAGAACTTGAAGAGCCAGTGACGGGTTTTGATGCTTCTTGAGAATCTTGAGGTGTGGTATGACCATCAGCTTCCTCCCCGTGAACAGGTGCATTTTCCTTTGGAGCAGTTACCACAGTTTCAATGACATAAGAATTTAACCCATCAGAACTTATAGGATCATGATTTAGGTCATCAGAATTTATAGAATCAGAATTTACATCTTCATTTTCAAATCTCAGCTGATCATGATCATTGAAATCTTCAAGTCCAGTAATCTTCTTATCATGAAAAGATACATTGATAGATTCCATGACAACCCTTGTTCTTAAATTGTAGACTCTGAAGGCTTTTGTGGAAAGTGGATATCCAACAAAAATTCCTTCATCAACTTTTAGATCAAATTTTGACAACTGTTCAGGATGAGTCTTAAGAACAAAACACTTGCATCCAAATACCTGAAAGTATTTCAGATTTGGCTTCTTTTTCTTTATTATCTCATATGGTTTTTCCATGCTTGTTTATGAGTGTAGCATTCTGTGTAAAACAAGCAGTCTACACAGCTTCAGCCCAAAAATAGGTTGGTAGCTTTGCTTCATCAAGCATAGTTCGTGCAGCTTCAATAAGAGTCCTGTTCTTTCTTTCTACAACTCCATTCTGCAGTGGAGTTCCAGGTGCAGAAAATTCCTGCTTTATTCCTTGCTCTTTGCAGTACTCTTCCATGATTGAATTCTTAAACTCAGTTCCATTATCACTTCTTATTATTTTAACATAATCTTTGACTAACTTATCCAGCTGTCTGACATGATTAGTTAGAGTAGATGCAGTTTCATTCTTTTTGTGCAAGAAATACACCCAAGTGTATCTTGTGAACTCATCCACTATAACCATAGCATATTTCTTCTTTGCAATAGACATGACATTGACTGGACCAAATAGATCAACATGCAGTAAGTGATAAGGCTCAAGAACTGAGGATTCAGTTTTGCTCTTGAATGAAGATTTTCTTTGTTTTACCTTTTGACATGAGTCACAAAGACCATCAGGAGCAAATATTGATTTTGGTAGTCCTCTCACAAGATCTTTCTTTACTAGCTCATTTATGTTGTTGAAATTTAAATGAGAGAGTCTCTTGTGCCAATTCCAGCTTTCTTCAATTGATGCTCTGCTTAACAGATAGATTGCGGAACCATCAGAATTTGTTGAAAGTCTGGCTTTATATATGTTACCATGTCTATAACCTTTCCGAACCACTTTTCCTGTAGAATTACTTACAACTTCACAGTATTCTTCAAAGGAATCCACATGATAACCTCTGTTATAGATTTGACTCACACTTAGCAGATTGTGTTTAAGTCCTGAGACAAGAGCTACTGATTCAATTATGACATTCCCAAGATTGATATTGCCATATCCCAGAGTCCTTCCCATGTTGCCATCTCCATAAGAAACTCCTAGGCCAGCTTTCTCCATAAAGTCTGATAGCAGGGCTTTATTTCCAGTCATATGTCCTAAACATCCACTGTCGAGAACCAGGATGTTTTCATGTTGCCCTGCAATCACAAAGACCACTATTGATTAGTTTTAAGGACCCAGACTTGCTTGGATCCTTTGGCCTTATTAAGTTTGTTAGCATTTGCAGCGGATTTAGTTTTAAAGTTTATGATAACATGCTTTTTATCAGACTTTATATCAGACTTTGTATCAGAATTTACACTAGAAGGAATTACACTAACTTTCTTTAAAGAAGGTTTTATTTCATAATAATCATAGTACAAACTTTGATATTCCTTACAAGTATAAATAGAATACCATAAACTACCACAATGGAAACAAGGATTTTGTGGTTTAAATCTAACAAACTGACTCTTAACTCCTGATTTAGAAGGTAAAGAGTTTATATTTTATTTTTCCTGTAAAAAGAAGCAAGATGGTTAGAGTTTCCATAATTATAACATTTCTTTCTAGGAGCATTGGGAACAGGCATAGAATTATTACTTTTATTCACACCTTCCTTTCCATTCCTATTTTTCCTAGCTTTCTTTACCTTGTTCACATTTCTAATCTCTTTCAGCTTATACTTAAGCTGCTTCTTTGTCATTAAGCCTATGTTTACTACAACTTATTTATCCTGTTTTAATTTGTCAGAAGTTGACTTTTCTTTGACTTCTGTCTTAGATTCTTTCACCTTTTCAGAATCAGACACAACAGTTTTTGCAACAAATTTAACAAGATTACCTTTGGCTTAATTGGCAAAGTCCCTTTCTCACTTTTCCCTTCAGACTTTCTACACCCTTTCTTGTCAGAACTTCCACCTTTCCTGGAAAACTTCTTTCCCTTTCTGAATTTCTTGTAGGCTATCTTTGTGATACCCTTCACCATAAGAGCACACAGTTGCATCATCTCTGCATCAACATCCACTTCAAATAAATTTCCAGGTTCTGAATCATCATCATCAGAATCTGATGACTCTAAATCAGACTGTATGATAAGAGCCTTTCCTTTTGCCTTCCTAGAGACAACTAGCTTTTCTTCAGCCTTTAAAGCAACTGTCTTAGACTTCCCTCCATGCCTCTTCTTTCTTTGCTCCATATCAAGTTCATGAGTCTTGAGCATCCCATAGATTTCATCAAGGGACATACAAGCAAGTTCATAGTTATCTCTTATTATAGTAGCTTTCAAATCCCACTTTTCAGGAAGAGCTAGTAGGAATTTCAGATTTGAATCTTCTGTATCATATTCCTTATCCACTAGTGACAGATCATTCAACATCTTTGTAAATCTATCATATGTCTCAGTTAGTGACTCATCAGATTTTGAGTCAAAGTGCTCATACTCCTGTGTGAGTATTGTCTTCCTGTTCTTTTTTATGACATTGGTTCCTTGACATCTCACTTCCATTGCATCCCATATTTCTTTTGCAGTCTTGCATGCAATCAGCCTGTTTGACATGACATTATCAAGTGCACTATGAAGCAAGTGTCTTAATTTTACATACTTGCCTAGTGAAAAGATGTCTTCAGTGGTGTATTCTCTCTTTTCTTTGGGATTCATCCTTTGTGGCTCATTCCCAACTGCAACAGAAAGTTTTGTGGGCTTGTGTGGACCATCATAAATTATGTCCAAATATTCTGGATCTCTAGCTTCTAGAAACATAGCCATCTTCACACTCCATACAGGGTACTCAGACACCCTGAGCAAAGGAACCCTGATGGTTTCATATCTATTGGTGTTTTGAATGGGTTGAACCTTTGCAGGTTCTTGAGGGTCTAGTATTTTTGCTTGTTCAGAGATGATTGATTATTTATTTGGATCTTAACTATTTGTAAGCTTAACAAATTGGCTCTGATACCACTTGTTAGGCCTCAATGATACTATAGAAGGGGGTTGAATATAGTATCTACAATCAATTCGATTATGAACACAAGTATGTAACAGAAAACAAGTTTATTCAATATATCAAACTCTGTTACAGTAGGTTTAATCTACTCTTTCAGTGATGTATGATATCACTAAGAGCTTCTAGGGTTACAAAGAATAATATTCTCGTGAATGGTAACACATATAGTGTAAACCCTAAGCTGTATTTATATAGTACACAGTTACAAGATATCTTTTAATTGATATGAAATATATCTCTTCCTAAAATATATCAATCAGATATTATCTTCCGTATTCCATTAACTGTCCAACTCTCCATGCATATCTTTATTTGTTTAGTCCAAATCCTCTCCTAGAAATCAGCCGCACTTTACTTCTGAAGCATATCCTTCCTTAAGTTCTGATATCACAAGTTCTGATATCTTCATATCTTCAGTAAATTCTGATTTCCAGCTGAGTCCTGATAAGTCCTGATATTAAGTTCTGAAACTAAACACATCAGATTAGTCATGATATCACAAATATATCTAACAGAAAATGCACAAGAGACCTCAACAGAAAAGGAAGTTCAGAAACAAAATCCTTCCCAAAAGAAGATTGGACTTCAATGATGATAAGATGAAAGATTACATTCCCAACCAGTCTACATCTATTACTCAAACATCCAAGCCTTTAGTGGTGCAGGATGAATTTAAGGTGGATCATGCAAGGAATTTTCATGGTGAGCCAATAGTTCCCAAGGATGAGCCAATAGACTGGGATAGTTTGCCTCTTCCTGAGCTTAATTTACCAATCTTCAACAAGCTAAAGAAGATAAAGACAAGAGCAATCAAGAAGGTCAAGCCTGTGAAACTCAAAACCAAAACCTTAACCAAAAATCAACCAACTGTCAATAAGAGAGATCTTCTATATATCTGTGACATCAAGGAGTTTTCAGATATAAATCTCTACATGGATGAACTAGAAGAAGTGAGAGCAATTGATGCTTACAAGAATCTCCCTGAAAGACTGGTGTTCAAATACAAGGGTGGGAAAGAAATCATATGTCCCCTTCACAGGATTCTTCAAGAAAGTTGTTCTGTTTTGATAAAGATCTTCTCATCATTCAAGAAAAATTTTGGATTCAATGTGACTGCCAAAAGAATGATTCTAAAGAAGATAGAAGAACTAAGGAGTAGCAAAGCCTCAAATGCACTCCCAAGGACTCTATCAATTCCCTTCACAGGAAATAGAGTGCACTTGAGGCCTTACAGGCTGATGGAATTCATGGATGAAAAAGATGTATGGATATTCTTCATACTGGATGACCAATTGAGCATCTCAAGCAATGAGACTCTATTAGAAATGCAAGAAAAGCTAGATCTATCAAATGCTGAAGAACTTGAATTTCACAGACAACTCCAAAATCAAATAGAAGAAAACAACAGGAAGCTTGGGAAGAAATCAAGACAATCAAGAAAATAGATCACATCTGCTCAGACAAGAGGAGCACCTTGAAAATGATTGTGAGAACTCTTTGTACACTTTACTTTGGTCAAATTTCAAATAAACTGTAGCACTTACTAGTTTTATCTACCATTATACAGTCTGTACATTTAGGGTGTTTTGTTATCATCAAGTTTTTCTTAATTTATCGCTAGAACTCCAGTAGACATAAATTGGGGGATATTTGTTAGGAATATGTTGTAAACTTGATGATAAGTTGAACAAAACACCTTAGTAGATTTAACTTATTATTTTCGTAGCTCTCGATGTATGTTCTATAATAGTCCCGACGGATGAACTTTATACTCCCGACGGATGACAATTGAACATCCATCGAGAGTGTAGCTTATGTAATACTAAGTCTTGTAGCACATGCCTGCAAATAATAATGTTTTAATAGATGCTATATGATTCTTTAAGTCATGTTGACTTTTAGATTGATATGAATAATAGGTTGGCTAATTGTAAATATAAGATGTCTTGTAATTTTGTATAACTGAAATAGAGTCAAGTGACAAAAAGGCTCCCGACGGATGATCTACAAAGGCTCCCGATAGATAATCAATAAGGCTCCTGACGGATGACCAACATAGTCCCGACGGATGATCATATTCAAAATAACAGTTGACAGTGACAACACATTCACATGTGTCGGGTGTTTGCAAATGAAATATGGTAGCGTAATTGCAGGATTTAGAGAACAAAAAAGCATTACCATTTCCATGCAATTATGAAGATATTCAAAGATACTGGATAGAGCAATGAAGTAGCATGGAATTAGACTAGAAACAATCTTTATTTTACTTGTTTGTCTTTTTACCATATAACTTGGTTTTATATAAACCAAGTGTAGCAAGTAGAAAAAACTAAGTAAGCACTATTTTCAGAGAGATGGATAAAGCTGTATATGTCAACCATCTCTCTGTAATTCTGTAAGTTCACTTGTAAGCAGCTCTGTGCTATTCAAGCATCACAGAGTTCTCATCTTTAAATATATATCTCTGGTGGATAAGTTCAAATCCACCAGAAAGTTTTAAAGCCTTGTGTTTTATTGCTTTGTGTTTTGATTTTCATTTTACTTTTATTCTGCATTTCTTGAAAAATCAAACACAGTTATATATTAAGTGAGAACATTCTTAAAATCAGAAAAGAAGCCATAATTACATTTAACCCCCCTTCTGTAATTCTTGTTGCATTGATTGGGAATAACAGTAAGTACGGAGACCTAGAAGGCAAGGAGGTTTCAACAAGGATTGAAGCCTCAAATTCACAATGGAGGTGTGGCATTGCAACTCAAGACATATCCTTCTGTAGTTCAGGCAGCCCTAGTAATTGAGAGTGATCAGAAGTTAGACGCTAAATAAAAGGAAGATAAGGAGCGGAAAATAGATAATGTGGAAGAAAAATAGGATCAGGAGGAATTTAGTCAGAAGTTTCAGAAGAAGTTTGGAAGGAATAGAGATAAGGGACTTAGAAGACAAAATTTTCTCAGAGCAGACCTAGTAACACCTCAGTCAGTTCTAACCAAGTCATGTCGTTCAGGTCACCCATAACAGAGTGTAAGCAATATGGTAAAATGCATGCTGGAGTGTGCAAAGCAAATATTGAATATTTCAAGTGTGGATAGAAATGACACTATGCGTTGGAGTGTAGAGTGGAAAATCCAAGGGTCACCTTTTATAATTGTGGCAAGGTAGGACATCTTGCCAAGAACTATAGGTGTATTTCTCAAGCTAGTATGGGAGGTAGTGCATCGAGAGGGATGACATCTAATATTCTCAAGGCTAGGACCTTTAAGATAATAAAAAGGTCAACTGCTCAAGACCCTAATGTGGTGGCAGGTACAGTCTTCTCTAATTCCATACCTATTAAAGTATTGATTGACTCTAGAGTGTATAAGTTGTATATATATGTGGGTAGAATGGATTTAAGGTTAGAATTTGTAAATGAATCCTTAATTATAGAAGTGGTTAATCAAGATAAAGAACCAGTAAATTAGACCTGTCCTAAATGCCCTATAGAAATCTTAGGACATTCTTCTACGACTGACCTAATACCTTTCAAGTTAAGAGAATTTGATTTAAAATTAGGAATAGAATGGTTGTACCGTCATAAGGCAAAGATTGATTTCCAGAAAAAATAAATTATAATATTTACGGGATCCGTATTAGGGTGAGTTTCCAAGGGCAGAAGTAAAATAAGAAGTTTCTTTCAATCATACAAGTAAATGAGTTATTAAGATAAAAATGTAAGGCATATCTAACTCAGGTAGTGGATATTAAGAAGGAAGCACCTAAGTCGGAGGGAATGTGGTAGTAGATAAATTCCCAGAAGTCTTTCCAAATAAATTACCAAGATTACCCCAGCTCATGAGATAGAATTTCTCATCGATGTAATACACGGAGCTAAACCAGTGTCATAGGTTCCATATCATATGGCCCCAGTAGGAATCAAGTAATTAGCTAAGTAGTTCCGGGAGTAGCTGGATATGGGAGTGATCAGACCTGGTATATCCCCGTGGGTATCCCCAAGTGTTGATTATGGAGAAGTAGGATAAAAGTATGAGATTATGTACCGGTTATCAGAAATTTCATAAGTTGACAATTAGGAAAAAGTAATCCCTACATAGAATTAATTATTTATATGACCCAATTAAATGAGCATGTTGTTTTTGAAGGTTGAATTAAGATCAGGCTACCCTCAATTAAAGATCCAACCTGAGGTCATACGAAAGACTGCGGTTAAAATGAGGTATGAATGATACGAGTTTCTAGTAAGGTTATTTGGATTTGAAAATGCATTAGTCTCCTTTATGGATCTAATGAACAGACTGTATAAGGAGTACTTGGATAGGTGTACTTGTATTTATTGATAACATCCTCATCTATGAACACCTGAAGGTTTCCCTACAAAGGTCAGGAGGGAAGTAACTGTATGCTAAGTTTTCGAAGTATAAATTATGGTTAAAGTTGATTAAAAATTATGATTATTCCATTAATTTCCACCCAGGAAAAGCCAATGTAATGGAAGATGCCTTGAGTGTAAAAGAAAGATTGAATGTGATTAAAATCGTTGAGAAATTAGTTAAAGAATTAGAAAAGTTGGAGATTGAAGTACGAATACAAGAAGGTGATAAGGAGCAATTGTATGAGGTTACTTTTCAACCTGAACTGATGAAAAGGATTGGTTAAATTTGGACAGAAAGGCAAACTGAGTCCTAGATATATCCGACCATTCGAGGTATTGAGAAAGATAGGTAAAGTTGCCTATGAGTTAACCTTACCGCCGTAGCTGCAGCATAACGTATTCCTCATGTCTATGTTGAAGCGGTAGATCCCTAATTCAGACCACGTCATTGAGTATAAGCCAATCTAGGTCCTAGATCGTAGAGAGCGGGTCCTTAGAAATAAGTCAATTTCTATAGTTAATGTACTTTGGAGAAATCCTCGAGTAAAAGAGTCTACCTGGGAGTTAGAGTCAGATATGTTTGACAAATATCCTCACTCATTTAATTAGTTAAGATTCTGAGGACAGAACCTTTTTAAGGAGGGGAGGATAAAACGACTCGTATTTTTGTATTATTATAAGTGTAATTATGGAATTATTAAATAAATAAAATATGTTATGATTCTGTCAGTAGTGTGTTGTGTTTATTACTAGCTGGGTGTGCCTCTGTGGTGGGCAAGAATTATTTGTGTAATTAATTTTAAGCCGTATTGGTTTATTTTCACTTTTAAAAGTGATATTTTGGAGAATTTATTTCTATAAATATTGAGATTATCTATAAAATCATTTTTATTTCTTTATAGTTTTATTAATTATTTTTAGAACTTTATAAAATTTAGAAAACAATATTTCATCAATTATTTATTCCAAAATGATTTCCTAGTTGTATTTAAGTGTAAATTCAGTATTAAACTCCAGAATGCTTCAAAAATTACGAAACTTATATTTTTTTAAGTTTGGAATATTTCGAGAATTTAAAAATTATTTTAGAAATTTTTCGTATTAAATTCATCCGCACGTTTGTTCGTTAAATCGTAAAATGCGGGTATGGCGTACGATTCAGAAATGATTTAAAAAATTATGAAAATTTCATTTTATTAGTTTTTAATTTTTCCAAGAATTTTAAAACTATTTTGATAATTTTTCGAGTCTATTTTACCCCCAACCCAGTTCGTTAAATTGCAAAACACCTGTCAAAACGCGGGCTTGCGAGCAGAATTCGGAAAACATGGTGACTCATGTGACACGTATTCCATTTTTATGCAGTTGTAGATTCGTGGCAGCAGCTAGCTGTTTAAAAAAATATAATAATAATAATAAATTAGAAAAACAGAAGAGATAAACACAATTGCGTTTACCCCCTGTTTCTTCCCTCAACCTCACCGTCTCTCTCTCATCTCGGCCGTCTCCTTATTTTCCTTTCGTTCTCCTTCTTTTTGCTTCTTTGCTCTTGGTAATTAGCTGGGCTAGTTCTTGTTTCTCTTTTTCCGTCCATGCTTCGATCCTGAACTTGTGTGTATTCGGTTTGTAATTTCTTTTCTGTATAATTCGAACCCCGAATTCTTAAGGGTTCTAATTCGATTGACATTACAGATAATTATATGGTTCAAAGTAATTTTATTGATATGAAATCAATAGAGCTTTGGATGGAAACCAGAAATTTACGGTTACCCCGAGGCTTTTCTGCCACCGGAGGTGATCTCCGGTGAGCCGGTGGTTATGCAAATGGATTCGAGTTTAATTTAAATTTGAATTTTATTATTTTTTATATAGGTAATTAGTATAAATTATATGTTGAGAGGAGTACGTACTAACCAAGTGTTCTGATTATTGTTATGGTGATTGTTATATGTGTCGATATGATTCGACTATCAATCCGATAATTAGAGGAGATGTTGCCGGATTTCCGAAATTTTTTATTTTAAATTCGGGGATGTATCTTTTAATTATTGAAATTACTAATCGAATTATACATTATATGAATTCTAGTCCTATAACTGTTTTTATAAACTGTTTACTTGTTATTCATATAATGGTACTACTGAGCAATTGATTGCTCACCCTTGCAGAATGTTTTGTATATATGTATTGCGGATGCCTAGGAGACTCTTCCGTCGTAGTCAGGGCATAGTTCCAGTTCCTTCCGTACTAGGCTCCTCTAAGGTAGTTGTGTCAGACCAGATTTGGTCTGTTGAGTTGCTATATTAAGTTAGTTGTGCCAGACTTGTTAAATAGGTTTAGTTGTACTAGTTATGTAACATAAGTCATACTTAAACCTGGAAAAGATCTTGGTGAAGGGGTCATGTGTATGTATTAATATTGAGTTGGAATATATTATGTTGTTGTTATTTTTGTTGGTGACGTCAACTCCTGACCATGGGGTTGAGGCCGTCACAACAGATGAGCATCCGGAACAATCGGTATGCTTTGATGTATCCCAACATCAAAATATATCAGGATATAGATAATTTCTAATCTATTGAATATGAATAGAGGATTCAACGCATTAAGAATAACCAGAAATCAAAGTAAAAGTATGATCAAAAGAACTGTACTTGTGTACCAATGTATATGAATAGGAATCATCAATATTCATTGAGTTAAAAGTTGGAATAAGATAAAGTAATTCACTATTCTGAATTTAGAATAGGGGTAAAACTTGCCTGATACGCGTTCTACCTCAGGTATATCACAGTTCCCTATCGCTGGCTTGATCTGCCTTGTTGGATTCGTATCTATCAAGGAAAGATACTTATTTAGTTGACTTATACCTCATTTGTATATCAATCTGAATCCAAGTAGCTCTTATCGTCCACCCGTACGTTTATAATCGACTCATATAAAATTATCTAGCAGTTAAGACTCGACTGACCACATAAATCACATAGCACATAAGTCAGATAGTTCCTCTGGGCTTTAAAACATTTTTAGAATTGAAATCGGATCAATATTCACATTATCCAATTTTTGGGGGAACCAATTTCTGGATCGTTTATATATCACAGAACCCTAAAGAGGGAAGGCGCATTAAAATACATATTCATATCGATTAATATTTGCATGTAGTAAGCAGTAGACAAAAACGAATTCATTATTTTAAATGAAATCATCCCTATAACCTCATACTAATTAAACATCTTAATCTTAGAGAACATTATTTTATAATACTATCATACACAATAAGATTTAAATCAGAATTTTTACCTCTTACAATAGCTTTCTGGTCACCGGAAGTCTCAACTCACCCTTGCCCTATTATCCTCAACGCTCTCCAAGCTCCTTTGGATATTCTTGGCTGGATGCAGGAGTCCTCACACGGTCTCTTCCATATTGCTATTTCCCAAGGTATTATTTTCCTGAATTAATCCTGATTGTATATGATACATATAAAATAATCTTTTCTATTATTATGATGTATTCTTAGTAGAGTTTATAGAGAGTGAAGAAGTTTAGCCAGACATATTCAAAGAGAGAATTGAACTTCAGAAATTTTTTTGATATCCTTTACATTTTATGTATGGACTTATTTATAGTAGTCCTTCTATATGGTTACAGATTACCGGGATAACCGGTTTCTTTTACATAATTACTAATAATTCTCTTTTGCAGGTTTTTTCCATGAATCTTTTATTTTCTTTGTCTGCCATTTCTTTGTCTTCCATTTCTTCTTTTGTCGTCTCTTCATATTTTCTTCATCTTTATCTTCTGTGTCTGCCATGATATCTTGCAGGATCTGTCATCTTTTCCAGGGAATCTGCTTTTCCTTTTCTTCTTTTTCCATTTTTGTCATTTTGCCTTGATATTTTGTTGTTGAAAGGAATCTTTTATCTTCTGGTAATATAGCTCTTTCATATTTTTTGGTTTTCACCATTCAATTTACAGTGTTTTGGTGTATCACACCATTTTTGTATCATGCAAAGGGATCAGAATTCCCTTTATCATTATCTTTTAGACTGATAATAGGTCTCTTTCTAGGACCTGTTATTCTTTGATAATATTCAGTAGTATGTTTTGCATGATTATATTTCAGGTTTTCTATTTTATCAAGCATTATCTCTAATGCCATAGTACCTGAATTTTGTATAGTATTATCATAATATAAGGTTATTATGCTTTCGGTGAAACCTCCACCATGGCTTTCAGAAATGATTATAACTTTCCGAGCTCGTAGTATATCTTGTATTTTGGACCTGAGGGTAGCTAGACCAATGGCTCGTTTTTCACATAACCATTCTTGGAATTTGTTAATATCACAGGGATTTGGCAATTTCAAGCTTTTGGTTTCTCCCACAATATCTGCCATATTCCTTCTTAATTTGAATAGTTGGCATATTACTATGGGTTTTCCAACCAGATCAGTTGATGCATCAAAAACTTGTATTCCGTATGAGCCTGCTCCCATTTCCCGTACCATAGCTTCCATGGATTTGACAATTATACTTGGTAGTTTTGATATACAATACATGGTTTCATTTGTTAAGATCTTGTCAACAAAACCATGTATAAACAGGTTATAGACTATGTCAGGTTTTGCATTTTCACAACAAATATATCTGGGATATTTTGTAGATTTTGTCAGTCTGCAAACATCAGGGTTAGATTTATAATCATAATATTTCATCATTTGCTCATATGTTTTCACTATCTCAGGTGAGTGTTTCAGCCTATCACTCATTGATAAATTTGACAGAGTAGTTGATATGTTGGTTGATGGTGATGGCATGGTTGCAAGCTTTGATGAAAATGTCATAGGTTTTATTGTAGGGATTGCAACTGAAGCTTGTAGAGTTGTTTTGTCTTTTATAGCTTCCATAATTTGTTTCAGAAAATGTTGGTTCTCCTGAACCAGGGTTTCTATCTCCTTTTGGAGTTTGGTGATTTTTTCATTATTGGTTGATATATGAGAAGTAACATCAGTGATATATTTCTCAAAATTTTCCATATCCTGCTAAGAACAACAAACAATTAAATTTTCCCTTTACAAAAACAAAATGCATGACATTCAATGGCATTTAATTTTCTAATAATTGATATTAATAATTCATCAATATACCTTCTATTAGGAGTGAAATAATAACCAATGTGTTTTTCTATTTCTAGAAATCCTTTATATGCTTCTTCTAGTTTTTCTGTATTATTTTCATCTAATCCTTCGAGAGCAAAATTTTTTATGAATTCTACAGCTTCTAAAGTAGTAGTCCATATTATTAAAGATCCCGATATTATTTTCCATGGTTGAGCTTGTCTGCTAGTATATTCTATTTTCATTGTTTATTTTCTCTACTAAGATAGTCAGCTAACACATTTTTTGTTCCTGATATATTTTTTATTACAAAATCATAACAACAGAAAAAAGATTGTCATTTTCTTCTTTTATTTAATTCTGGTAATAATTCTATTTTATTACTAATAAAGGCTTTTACTTGAGTATTATCTGTTCTTACTACAAATTTAACAGGCAATAAATGATAATGAAACTTCTTAATCCCATATTTTACAGCTAATAGTTCTTTTTCATTTATGTGGTAGTTTGATTCATTAGGTTTCCAAGTTCCTCCTGCATATCCACATATATGTGGCTTTTCTTTATCTATGTCATCCTTCTCATATGCTATTAGGACTGCTCCCCATCCTATATCGCTAGCATCAGTATATAATTCTAAATGATCTGTTTCTATGGGTATTCTATGTTTTGGTAAATCTTTCACCTTTTCCTTAAGAATTTTTATACAATTTTCATGTTCTTTTGTCCATTCAAAAGGTTTATTTTTTGTTAGTTCCTGTAATGGTTTTCTTAATTTAGGTAAGTCTTTAATATGATCTGAGGCATAATTTACTATTCCTAAAAACTGTTGTACCTCTTTTTTGTTTTCTAATTTATCCTTAAAATTTACAATCTTTGTTACTATATGATCTTGTAATTATATACCTTCTTTATCTATTTTGTATCCTAAATATTCTATCTTATTCTTAAAGATTTCAGATTTCTTTTCAGACAATAATATTCCATGCTGGTTTATTATTTTTATAAATTGCTCTAAATGTTTTATATGCTCTTCTAGAGTTTCACTATATATTAATATATCGTCTACATATACTATACAGAAATCTTTTAATTTTCTAAAAAATTTGGTCCATTCTTCTTTGAAATATTTGTGGCGCATTTTTTAATCCAAAGGGTAATACTATCCATTCATAATGTCCTTGCAGAGCACTAAAGGCTGTTAAAGGTCTTGATTCTTTGGTTAATTTTATTTGCCAAAATCCACTTTTACAATCGAATTTACTAAACCATTTCTTATTTCCTAGTCTATTTATAAGATTTCTTTTATATGGTAAGAAATATCCATCAAATATAGTTTTCTTATTTAATTCTCTATAGTCTATTACCATACGGGCTTTTCCCCTTTTCTGTTCATTATGTTTTCTTACAAGGAAAGTCGGGCTGCTATGTGGACTTTTACTTTCTTGTATTAATTTTAGTTTTAATAATTCATTGGTTTGATTATCAAATTCTTTTTGGTCTGAAGGGCTATACCTTATAGGTTTAGATCTTATTATATCATTAGGGTTTAATAATTTTATTTCAGCATATATCTTTTCCTTATTTCATAAACTCATAGGATTTTCTCCGAAGTTGGATTTTAATAAATTATTATATTTTTCAGTTAATTCTTGTAGATTATTATTTCTTTCTATTCTTAGATTGTTTATTCTTATAGTATTTATAGTACTTATTGGCATAATTCTTTTTAATACTATCCACTTATTACACGGAGTTTGTAATGATAGGGTATTTGAAGTTACTATATGTGTTTTAAAATAATCTAAGAAGTTATTTCCTAATAATATAGATTGCTTCATCTTATTCTGATATACAATAGGTAGACTGAATAATGTTTTATTTAGCTTTATTCTCATGTTTTTTGCTATTACATCTAATTCCTTCTTTTGTTCATTAAATCTTGATACCCTAGTTCTATGTGCATTAGATTTTTCCCATCTATATGAAGCTAAAACTTCCTTTTTTACTAGACATAGATCTGCTCCACTATCTATAAATATTTTTTGTTTTAGGAATTTATATTTTTTATATTCTACATCTGCTTCTATGTATATTGCTACCATTCCTTCCAATTGCTTTCACTAGATGATTCATAATTTATAAAGTTTATTTCATTATCCGTTTCACTAATATAAAACTCTTCATATGCATACCATCTATTGTCATCTTCTTTAATTTGTTCTATTTCCATTATGAATTGTGATGTATTTATATATTTTACTTTCTTTTCTTTCAGTTTAGGACATTTATTAGCATAATGTCTTTTTTCATTACAATTCCAACATTTACATTCACTTATATCTTTCTTTTTAAAAGGTTTTCTTCTAAACTTTCTCTTATTTTTATATCTTCTCCTATTTTCTGGTGTATTTCTAAATTTCCTAAATCTTTTCCTCTTATATCTGTTGTATTTATAGGGATAATTATTTCTATTTTGTTTGCTTTTGTACTTATCATATGATTTTTTCTTATTATACCTCTTCTTATAGTTCCTATAGGGTTTTTTATCTTCACATCCAAATACTAGTCTTCTTTCAGTGAATCCACATATTTCTCTTAATCCTAGTTTTTTATCCTTTTTAACCTTCTGTTGTACCCTATATTCTTCACATTTTCTCATTAGATATCCTCTTAGTACTCTTATTCTTTCACCCAGAGTGTTCTCACGGGGTTCTAACTTATTATATTCCTTAGTTATCTCAGTATTATAAGGTTCTGGTAAATGATCATAATATAATTGTTGGTATATATGTCCTTCTTCGGGTAAGAATCTAGCTTCATAAAAGAATTTAGTAAAACTTATAGTATATTCTGGTAATTTGTTAATTTTACAGCATTTCATGTTATTTAGATTCATTATTATTTCTATTTTTCTTTCTATTAGAACTTGGTCTCTAGCTACTATCCAAGGTTCTCCTAAGAATTCTCTTTTTAATATCATATCAAATATTTGTAACATTGATTTCCAATCTGTTGCATACCTTAGTACTTCAGTTTTTAACTGATATTCTATGGATTCTATCCAATATGCTACCTTTCCAATTAACGTTTTTGAGATCAAGTTATAAGTATATTCTAACTCATCTGTATGAGTGGAATTCATTAATGCTATATACATTCCTAAATTCCAATCAGTTATTCTCCTGCTAATTTCTTGTTCTTCATATACATTATCTAAGTCTAAAAAGTATCCATTTAAGTTTACGCCTTGTGACATTGATCCTATGAATTCTTTAAATTCATTATGTTGTCCTATTGGTATGTGTTTTGGTATCGTGTTCCTATATCTAGTTATAACTTCCATATTATGGTCGGTTACTTCTTCTTCTGGATAGTTATTCATCTCCTCATTTTTTATTCCTTCAGTTTCTATATCAGTATAATTATTTTTATCTTCTTGGTCACTATTCGATTCTTGTTTTATTACTGCATTTACATTTTTCATTCTTTCTAAAGCTTCTATTATATTTTTATTTTCTATTTCCATTTCAGAATTTTCCTCATAACTACTGTTATATTCTTCTATTATATTCACCGTTTTTCCTAAATTATCTTGTTCCGATTCACTAGTGCTTGTATTATTATTTGTAGATACAGTACTAGAAACTTCACTTGTATCCTTTTTTTTGTCTTTTAACTTATTTAATTGTCTTTTCAATATTTCTATTTCTTTTTTATTTTCTTCTGTTTTTTCATTTAATTCCTTTTTTGTTTGTCTTAAATCTCTTTTTACCTCTTTTAGTTCCTTTTTAGTTTCTTTATATTTATTTTTATATTTTTTATATTTTTCTAACCATTCTTCATTAGTATTTAATCGTAGTTTTTTATTCTCCGTCCTTATTTCTTCTACTTCTTCCTTTTGTTGTTCTAATTTTGACTTTAAATATTCTATCACAGTTGTATCAATCTTAAACTCAGCTTTGTTTTCACTAGTTGTTTCCTTTTTTAATGGTTCATACTTATATTTTTCTCTTTCTAAAATTTCTTTTCCATGATTCTTTAAAAATGTTATCACGTTATATTCTTTTTGTTCTTTAGTTTCCATTAGAACTTTCCTTTTTTACTAAGTTGTCCCAAATTATCTAATACCTTTCCTATTGGTTCAGATATATTAGGTTTCATTTTACTTATATCTATCATCATTGGCTCATTAACTCTTCTCCATGCATTATGGCTTTTAGTTCTGGCTTATTTGTAATTTCTTTTTCTGGTATATTTTTTTATTTTCCTTCTTTTAATTTTATTAACTTGTCTAGTATCATTTTTAAAGTAGGTATTTCAGAATTATTCCATAAGCTTGTTAATTCTTCTCTTATTATTTGTCTCAAATTTTCTTGATTATCTTGTTTTTCTACCAATCTCATTATTGCATTTAGTTTTTCCTTAACTATTATTTCTTCCCATAAATTTTTTATAAATTCTGAGTCTGACATTTTATTATTTGTTGATTCGCTTCTTCCAACCATTTCCAACATCTATCCAATATTTACTAGTATTTTTACTCTGTTCTTCTAATTTCTTAATATCATTTTCTAACTTTGTTTGTCTTTCCTTATATTCTAAGTATTTTATTTGTGAATCTATTTCGCTTTCTAACATACTCTGTATTTTCTTTAACTTTTCTTTCTTATTCTTTAATTTTTCTTGTATATTCATAGTTTTTCTATAAATCTTTCTTTTCCTTGATCTACTATCTTTATTCCATTATTATTAATTTTATAATTTATCATTTTTAAGAAATCGCTTCCTAATAATAATTCACTCGAACTATCATATTCTATTACTCCTATATTTATATTGTATTCCAAGTCTAATATTTTAAACTTTAAATTAGTACATTTAGTAATAAATATTTCTCTATCATTTTCTGCATATCTGTAAGTCTGAGGTTCTATCCATTTACAATTTTCTTCATTTACCTTGCTTATATGAATAAAACTTTTGGTAGCTCCGGTATTAATTTCTGCTATACAGTCTCTTGTTATTGTTTCGTCAAATATTATTATTTTTATTTTCAAACTATCAGTATCTATTTTTATTAAATCTATCTTTCTACTCGTCATACTCATTGATCTAATTAATCTTATAGGATTTTGTTCTTTTCTAAAACTTAATCTAGATCCTTCTAATATTAGTTTAATTCTTTGCCTTGGAATCATTTGTCTATTACTAAAATCTATTGTAATTTCTTCTCGGATTGTTATTTGAGATTCTTCTTTATGTTCAATTTTTTCTAATATATCATTATATAACTTTGGTACTATTATTCCTAATTCCGTTTGTTTCTTTACGTGATGGTTTCCAGTCATAGCATAAACCATTTTGGTTTCTATACTAATAACTTTACTTCCTTTTTGCATTTTTATTCCATCTAACTTATAGTATAATGTTAAAGATCTTTCTTTATTTTCATCCCTTAGTGATATACTGAAATCGGGTTGTATTATAAATTTTAATTTCTGATATATCAAGTTTCCTTTTATTACCGCTATTAATGAATCTTGTATATTTCCTATTATTCTATCATCCAATACATATATCTGTATAGGAGTATCAATATTTTTCTGAAAATATGCTTTTATTGTAAATTCTATTGCTCCAAAATATATATTTTTTAGTTTATTTTCTTCCTTTTGTTTTAATTTGGATAATTCTCTTTTTATTAATCCATCTGTTATTAAATTTATTCTTGTTTTTCCATTTATTGTATCTATATCTATTACATTCTCATGTTTTTGGGCTATATACCTAACTTCCTTATTTCTTTCAAAATATGATGTCTTGAATATCTTTTTTATTGTTAATTCTTCTGTTTCACTTTGAATTTGATTATATATATCTGGTTTAAAACTTAGGGTTTGTGATGTTCCTCCTTCGTATTCATCCATTTGATAATATATATCTTGTTTTTCACTTATTTCTTCTAATGACATTTTATCCATCTATATTTTATCCAGTTATATTATTTGTTAAAATTATTCTTTTAAGTCCTTGTATTCTTAGTTTATCATTTATAAATGTTATTATCATATTTCCAAGTTGTTGGTAAATTCTCATAATTTCTTCGTTATTCTCTCTTGTCCATGTTATTTTATTTTTTCTTTCTAGTAATTTTTCCAGGTCTATTTCTAATTTTTCTTGATTTTTTATTAATTGCTTTAGTTTTCTATTATTTCTAGTTATTGCATTTGGATCTGTCCAATTCATTTTTTAATATTTTGTCTTAAATCGTCTATTAGTCTATATTGTTCAGTTAATACTTCTTTTAAATCTTTTATTTCGATTTCTAAATTAGTTTCTTTAATAAATTTTTCTCGTTTTAATAAAAACTTTTCTTCCTCTAGTCTCCTAATTTTTTCATCTCTTTCTTCCAACATTGTTTGTAATATAGCTATAATATCTAATTTTTCATTTATTATTTGCATGCTTATTTTACAACTTTCAATATGTTGATTTATTAGCCTATTATATGTTGGTTCTTTATCAGCTATATACTGAATTGATCGTATCCTTAAATCTTCCATAAGTCAGATTAATTGTCTGTATAAAATTTTCTTACACATCTGTTGTGTTACTTTGTTTTCTACTATAAATAAAATTAATAGAGTTGCTATTATTTTAGATTTATATCTTTTATTCCTTTCTCTATTTATTCTTGTCGGAGGTCTCATTTAACCTTCAAATTTTATTTCATTTTTACTATTCATGTACCTTTCTCTATTCATTAGTTACTATTCACGGCTACTTTTGCTACAGTGTTTTACTGTTCATTTTCCGCCTATTACTGGCTCTGATACATTATCAAACAATATCGGGTTCGTTTCCTATTTTTTGGAATTTATTAGACTCGTATTTCTAATTATTAGGGTCCATAAATACATATCAAAAGTCGACTCGTTTCCGGAAGAAACTAAGATTTAGAACTATTTTTTATTGAAAACAAATCATTTTTCCGAGCCTATGGGCTTTCATTTTGTTTAAAACGGATAAACGCTTCAATTATTAATCAATAAATAAAACAAATCAATTATTATTCAAAATAATTATTTATTCAAAAATAATTAATTATAAACAGTTTAAATATATTTTTAAATAAATATTTAGGAAAAATTAAAAATAAAAATGATTTTTCCATAATTTTTGGAATTAAAATGAATTTAAAATGAATTATTCAAAATAATTTGAACAATTATCAAAATAATTAATCAATTTGAATAAATAATAAACAATAAATAAATAAATAATTTTGAATTTTGAAAAATAGGTTTCAGATTTATTTATAAAATAAATTAATGAATTAATTAAATTAAATAATCAATTTATTTGAATAAATAAAACTGATCCTAAAATTTAAAAAATAAAAATAAAAATAAAACTCAGAAACATTTGTCAGAAAATAGAATTGGGTCAAAATGGATCAAAACCGGGTTTTATTTCGGGTTTTGATCTGGGTTTTCAGGTTAGAACACGGGTCGGGTCTACAAGAACTCGCTGGAAACTTTCCAGAATCCGGCGACGTTCCCGGAGTCCGGCAACCCCTTATCCTACTAAGCAAACATCGCTTGGCTTTGTTTTTACGGGATTTTTGTTTCAAATCAGTTCAACAATATCAATCAACCGTCCACAGGCCAGAATCATTCCGATAACCTCTTCTCCGATCAAATCGAACTAAACTCCGACCAACTATCGAGATCACGGATTTGTACATGAAACTTCAATATTAATATCTTAAATTAAAGCTTAAGAACTGTATAATCAAACTCCTAACCTCCTACTAACCTAAGATCACTCAAACTCCAAAACGATTAAATTAAAAATTGGGTATAAACCCTAGTAATCGAATTTCACTATCCAGGTATCGTTTGATGAAATTAAATACATGAATCGACTATAAATCATCAACTAAAGCTATATCAATCATCAAATCAATCAAATAACCCTGAAATCGAAAAGCCCTAATTAATACATAAACCCTAGAAATTAAAATTGAAAGATTTTCAAATCAAAACATGAAATTGATGCAAGAAACTGAAAGAACAGGTCAAAACCTTCGATTTGAGTACTTACATGATAGTAATCGATGCTCACAACTGATCAAAATCACTGCTTGATTGTTCAACCCGAACCCGAAACCATAACCCGATTTTCAGAGAAATTTTGTATTTTTCAGAATTTTTAATGATTTTATTATAATTAATTAATAAAAATTAGGCTATTTATAGTAGTAAAATAATACTCCTAATTAAAATTAAGGCCCTAAATGTATCTCTTAAAAAATTAATTGGCCCTTAATTAATAATTTTTAGGTAATATTTTTAAATTTTTAATATCAAATAAATACAAAAGATATGCCAAAATTTCCCAAAAATTATGAATAATTAAAAAATATAAAGAAATGACATAATTTAAAGTCCCATGAATCTATAAAAATGACTTTTATGGGGTTTTTAACACCCGAAGGGTCCCGGAAAAGTCATTTTTCGCGAAACGAGAAAATTTCTAAATTAACTGGATGTTCAGAATATCGATATGGTATAAGTCATACTAGGCAAAATAAGGCCAATTATTTTATATGAAATATCAGCTAGTAAAACAAAGTTTGAGTCGTATAACTTTTGATACAAAAGCATTTAACACAAAACAAAATACCCGATAAATACCCAAAAAATATTCTGACTACCCGGAACACATATAGCACATAACAGCCGATATTTTACGACCAAACACACTTAATGATATAATAAAACACATAATAAACCTTAATTATGATATAAAACGATCATAATTTCTCATTCGTTACACATGAACTTGAGATATTGTAGAGAAAGTCATTGAAAGCACACCTTGGATATGTTGTTGATGGTTCTGGTGCTTTGATTGTACATGACAGAGAAGTAAGTAAAGATATCTCAGCTATGCTGAGAAAGGTTGGTTCACCTATGTTCAAATCATGTCAAGTAAATTTCAGTGAACAGGAGTTGATCATAAAGCAAGAAATTGCTGATGAAGACAATGAAAAGAAAGATGCAGAAACAACTCCAACTTCCAAAGTTGAAATTGAAAAGAAGCCCATGATCAACTAGGATTCCAAGACACTTGTCAAGGAAGTTAAAACTGAAGATGCAAGAAAAAAGAAGAAGAATAGAAATGGGAATATTGGGATAAACAAAAGCAACAACTTTGCATTTGTTGCAGATGCTCCAAGAAAACAATGTCAAAAATGTGGCTATATGAATCATCTAACTCGCCTTTGTATAAAGGTTGTTAGCAAGCTAGTGGAAGGAGCAAGGAAGAGAAGCTTATTTGTTGCAGACTTGGACTCAGCAAATGAGGATGGAATCTATTTTTTCTACACTAAGGCCTCTGTAGAGCAAAGCAAGCTATGGCATAAAAAGCTGTCTCACTTGAATTTCAAAGCAATAAACACTCTAGTCAAGAAGGAGTTAGTGAGAGATATGCCAAACCCGGAGTTTGCTCAAGATGAAGTCTGTGATGCTTGTCAAAAGGGAAAAATGAAGAAATCAAGTCACATGAATAAAACTGTAAATTCCATAAGTGCACAATTGCTACTTATTCACATGGACTTATTTGGACCATTTAATGTCCTATCAATTTCTAGAAAGAAATATGCACTTGTGATGGTGGATGACTACTCAAGATACATATGGGTAGAATTTATGCATTCTAAAGATGAAAATCCACACATCATAATTGAGCACATTAAGAAGATTGAGAAGTAGGATGAAGATCAGAATTGTTCGAAAAGATTGAGGAGTAATAATGACACATAATTTAGAAATGCAACTCTAACTGAATTTTGCAAAGATAAAGGTATTGTTCAAGAATTCTCAGCATCTAGGACAGCCCAACATAATGGTTTTGTTGAAAGGAAAAATAGAACATTAGTGGAGGCTGCTAAAATAATGTTGCAAGATGCTAAACTTCCAACAAATTTTTGGGAAGAAGCTGTGTTACGTACTGATTCTTAATGATCAGGAGAAGCTCAGGATCTGGCTGTTCGGGTGTCATCAGAATTTGATGTGTCGTCAGGATTTGACATATCATCAGCATTTGGATGTCATCAGTATCTGGAGACAGTTAGCTTAGAATATTTGTTCTGTTCCTTATATTGTGGAATAGATATCTTTTACGTCTGAGTTATAGGACTTTATCTATTCAGTTGAAGATATATATATATATATATCAGTTTTAGTTAGCTTTTGATAATGTATATCCTAGATAGTTTAGTTGTAGCTGTGTAGTATATAAACACATTTTAGATCATCACATAGTGAATCAACTTGAGCATTATACGACCTAGAAGCTCTCAAGAACATCAGTATTTCTTGAGATAGTTTTGTAACAGTTTTTATCAGAAATATAAAAAGTTGTTATATTTTATTACTTGTTCGAAATATTTATACAATTGTATCCAACCCCCTTAAACAGTTGTATCCTTACTGGGCAACAATTGGTATCAGAGCGGACTGATAATTCACTATCAGAATCGATCTAAACATATCTCTGAACAAGTACGAAAGTATCAAAATTCCCATTCTGAAGAAGGCTGAATATCCTACATGGAAAGTGAAGATGCTCATGCACTTGGAAGTTACAGATCCAGACTATCTTGATGTAATCAATGATGGACCTTACAAGCCAACAAAATTGGTACCTGTAACTCTTACTGTTGATGAACATCTCCAGCTGAAGGAGAAAAGTGAATGGACACCAGAAGAAAAAGTCGTTGTACTGAAAGATGCAAAGGTAAGAAATATTTTGCATAACAGTCTTGATTCTGTGATGTCAAACAGGGTTATAGCCTACAAGACTGCCAAAAGAAATCTGGGATGCCCTTGAGACTCAATGCCAAGGAACCACAGCCATCAAGAAGAACATAAGGGTTGTCTTAGTTCAAGAATATGAACATTTCGAGGCAAAGACTGATGAGAGTCTCACAGACATCTATGATAGGTTTCTTACTCTACTCAACGACCTATCTTTGATGGAAAAGGTGTATGATCCTGAAGATTCTAACCCAAATTTTTTGAGAGCTCTGAGTGAGGAATGGGAGACACAAACCTCAATTATACGATACCAGTATGATCTGGAAAAAGTCACTCTGGATGAAATTTATGGCATGCTGAAGACTCATGACTTGGAAGTTCAGCAAAGGAAACAGAGGAAAAGCATCAAGACAAAATCAACTGCCTTAAAGGTGAATGCTAAAGCTTCAAAAGACAAGATTATGGAAGCTACAAGAAAGAAAAACTATCTGCCAGAATCAGATACTGATGATTCATCATCAAATCCTGATGATGATACTGATTCTGAAACTGATGGGAACATGACAGATTCTGATGTCATGCAAATGGCGGCTATGATGGTCAAGGGATTCAAGAGAATGCAATTCTGGAAGTTTTAGAAGAATAGAAGCTTCAGGAAGAAGTTTACTGGAGGGAAAAGTAAGACTTCTGGAAGAAGAGAAGGAAAAGATGTGAAAGCTGGAAAAGTAGACAGGTCAAAGATCAAGTGCTACAACTGTGATGAACCTAGCCACTTTGCTACTGAATGTAGGAAGACAAGAAATGACAAAGGGAAGAACAAAGCCTTGATCACATCAAGCAAGGACTGGATGGACTCTACTGACTCTGAGGCTGAAGGAACAAACTATGCACTGATGGATAGTTTTGATAGTCTTGCTTCTCCCGATTCTGAGGTATCAACATCCTTCTTTTCTCTTGATACCGAGGATGTATCTGAATTGAAATCCATTCTTAAATCTCTGCATGGTAATTTTAAGAATAAGACTCTAGAAAATGATAGACTTATAACTGAGATTGAGATCTTAAAATCTAGGAATGTACAATTAGAGTCTGACTTAACAAATCAGATTGATTTGAAGAAAGAATGTGAGAGAGCTAAACATGCAGTAAAGATCATTGAGGCTAGATACAATATGTTAGAAAAAGATTTAGAAAATGAGAGAAAAACCCTTAAAGCCTGGACTGATTCAGGAAAAAAGCTTCATGAGATGATTTTAAAGAAAAACTGGAAATAATTCCTTGGCTATAAAGATGGAATTAAAGATGTTGACACTGAAAACAAAATTACCCTTAAGACTCCTGTTAAATTTATCTCTTCAGAAAACAATGAACCCAAATCAACCTTTGAAAAGGGTTCAACATCTACATATCAGGAAAAGAAAGTAAATGATAAAAATCAAAGTGAGGAAAACAAAGAAACCATTAAGACTGTCAAGAAAGAAAAGAACATAGGACTTTTGTCTAAAGGACAACGGAAAAAGAAATTATCTGAAGTTACTGATAAACCTCAGATAAAAAGTCCAAAAAGAAACATGAATGGTAAGCAAGGTGTGTCTAAAGATTCTAACTATAAGGTTGCTCCCAATGCTCCTAGAAAAACTTGTTTTAACTAAGGAAATACTAATCATGTTGCTATTAATTGCAGGAGGAGTAAGAAAAACAAATCTGCTATTCTTGAGTCTGATGTTAGGGGTAGATTAGTATTCTACAAACAATAAAATCCTTGTTTTCATTGTGGTAGTAGTTGGCATTCAATTTACACTTGTAGTTCTTATCATAAGCTGTGTCACAATTTCTATTAAACCTTGCCTAAATTTAATAAAACTGCTTATGTGTTCAATTCTGCAAGTTCTACTAAATCTGCTTCTGATTAGACAAATTCTATCAAAGAAAAATCTGTCAGAATTGATTCTGAATCATAGAAACTTAAGTTGTTCAAAACAAGGGCCCAACAAGTGTGGGTCCTTAAAAATCCTTTCAATTAACCATCTCTCTGATTGCAGGGTAACAGGAAAAACGTTCTTGTCTTGGACAGTGGATGTTCTAGACACATGACTGGAAATAAAACCCTGCTGTCAGAATTTGAGAGGAATGATGGCCCAGATGTATCTTATGGGGATGGAAACATTGGACACACTCTGGGATATGGCAATTTGATAATTGGAAAGGTGGTAATAGAAAATGTGGCATTGGTGGAAGGATTAAAACACAGTCTACTGAGCATCAGTCAGATCACTGATACAGGTTACCATGTGGTGTTCTATGACTCTCATTGTAAAGTTGTTCACATCAAGATAAAGAAAGTTGTCTTGAAAGGATATAGACATGGTAACATATATGAAGTTAGACTGCATAAAAGTCTTGAGAAGGAAGCTACTTGCCTTATCTCTAAGGCATTAGTAGATGAAAGCTGGAATTGGCATAAGAAGCTCTCATATCTCAACTTCAATTCTATAAATGAACTTGTCAAGAAGGAGCTAGTGAGAGGACTACCAAATATGCTATATTCATCTAATGGTCTTTGTGATGCCTACCAAAAGTCCAAACAAAGAAGAGTATCCTTCAAAAGCAAAAGAGAATTCTCCATCACTGAACCATATCACATGCTACACTTGGATCTCTTTGGACCAGTGAACATAATGTCAAACTACAAGAAAAGGTACACACTTGTAATTGTTAATGATTTCACTAGATATGTCTGGGTTTATTTTCTACAGAGGAAGGATGAAACTCCATAAATTCTTCTGGATCATGTAAAGCAAATTAAAAATGGAACAAATTTCAAAGTGAAAATTCTGAGAAGTGATAAGGCACTGAGTTCAAGAATTCAAAGATGGAAGAAATTTGCAAGTACAAAGGTATACAATAGCAGTTCTCAGCTCCTGGTACACCTCAACAAAATGGTGTTATTAAGAGGAAAAACAGAACCTTGATTGAAGCTGGAATAACTCTGCTAGAAGAAGCCAAATTACCCACTTACTTCTGGGCTGAAGCAGTAAACACAGCCTGTTACACTCAGAACATCACTCTGATAAACAGACATGGTGTAACTCCTTATCAGATGTTGAAAGAAAATAAGCTAAGTCTGAAACATCTCCATATATTTGGATGTAAGTGCTTTGTTCTAAGGACTCACACTGATCAGCTAGGAAAATTTGAATCAAAAGCTGATGAAGGAATCTTTGTTGGATATGCACCATCAAGAGCATATAAAGTTTTCAATCTAAGAACAAATACTATAGTTATATCCATCAATATGTCTTTTGATGATAGAAAGATTCCTGGATTTGAAGAAGACTCTCATGAAAGATTGATTTTTGAGAATGCAAATGCACTGCTGGACTCTGCATCAGACTCCAATAAATCATCAATCACTGATGATCTAAGTCCTGATACTCCTTCAGATCCTAAAGATAATCAATTTACTGATGAACCTGCACATGTTGAGGGGGAGAAATAGCAAGGTTCAACTGATGGTATCAACACAGAAGAATCAACTCAAGGTTCTTCCCAATCTGATCAAATAGAATCCAATGATGACACAATATCAGGAAAACATGAGTCAAGTGTTAATACTTCATCAGGAGATAACAACACTGACTCAAGGGGAGCCTTAAATGCATTTGATGAGGCACATGATTAAGGGTGAGAATCTAGCTCCAGAAGAAGATTTCCTTATGCCAGAAAATGGACCAAAGATCACACTCCTGATCTGATCATTGGAAATCCTGATGAAGGTGTACAAACAAGGAGTGCAACTCAAAATGAATGTCTTTATCATAATCTACTTTCAAAAGAAGAACCAAAGAAAGTAGAAGATGCATTCAAGGATGCGGACTGGGTCATAGCTATGCAAGAAGATTTGAATGAATTTGAAAGAAATGAAGTTTGGAAGCTAGTGTCTAGACCTAAAAACAAGTCAGTTGTAGGCACAAAGTGGGTCTTTAGAAATAATATTGATTCTGATGGAACCATTGTCAGAAACAAGGCTCAGTTAGTGGCTAAAGGTTATTCTCAACAGGAAAGCATTGACTATGATGAGACATTTGCTCATGTTGCTAGGCTGGAAGCAATCAGAATATTCATGGCATATGATGCACACAAGAAATTCAAAGTCTTCTAGATGGATGTCAAGAGTGCATTTCTCAATGGAGAACTTGAAGAAGAAGTCTATGTTGAACAACCACCAGGATTTGTGGATCCTAAACATCCTGACTATGTTTATAGACTTAACAAAGCACTTTTTGGACTGAAGCAAGCACCTAGAACATGGTATGAGACCCATGTTCAGTTTCCACTTGAAAGTGGATTCAAAAGAGGTACAATAGGTAAAACCTTATTTTATTTGAATAAAGGTAAAGATTTGATTTTAGTTCAAATTTATGTGGATGATATCATTTTTGGATCAACTAATCTAACACTGTCTGATAAGTTTTCAAAGTTGATGCAATCAAGATATCAAATAAGTATGATGGGAAAGATGAGCTACTTCATAGGCCTGCAAATTAAACAGACTGATAATGGCATCTATATTAATCAGTCCAAGTACACAAAGAATCTGTTGAAGAGGTTTAATATGCAAGAAAGTGCAACTGCAAGTACTCCTATGACAACTACTATAAAACTTGATCCTCATAAAGGTACAACAATTGATGTCACAAGCTACATAGGTATGATTGGTTCTCTTTTATTCCTAACTGCTAGTAGGCCAGACATTATGTTTGCCACTTGTTTGTGTGCAAGATTTCAGGAAAATCCTAGGGAGCCACATTGTTGGGAATATGTTGTGAACTTGATGATTACATTAACAAAACACCTTAGTAGATTTAACTTAGTGAAAAATGTAGCACCCGACGGATAATTCAATATAGTCCCGATGGATGACTAATTGATATCCATCGGTTGAGTAGCTTATGTAACAATAAGTCATGTAGCACATTTCTGCAAACATTTTTGTATAGATTCTGTAGTAGCTTATGAGTCATGTAGACTGCTAGTAGATGTGCAGAATAGGTTGATTAAATGTAAATATAAGATGTCTTGTAATTCTGCACAAATGAAATGGAGTCAAGTGATAAATGGCTACCCGACGGATGATTAACAAAGCTACCAGACGGATGATCAACAAGGCAACCCGACGGATGACAAACATGTACCCGACGGATGATCAATTCAAACATCTGTTGACAATGACAACACAGTCATATACATTGGGTGTTTGTAAAAGGAATGCGGCAGCCTGTTTAACAGGAAATGGAGAATAAAGAAGCATTACCATTTCCATGCAAGATTAAGAAGATTTTCCGAGATGCTGGAATAGAGTAGTGAATCAACATGAAGTTTGACTTGATAGTTTTGTTTTATTATCTTGTCTCATTTCCATGTAAACTTGGTGGTATATAAACCAAGTGTAGCTAGTAGAACAAATAACTAAGCAAACACTTTTAGAAGAGAAATAGAAAAAGCTGTAACTGTTAAGAATTTCTCTGTAGTTTGTTTGTTCACTTGTAAAGAAGTTATGGGACAATTTGTTCTTCACAGAGTTCTTAATTCGATATATATATATATATATATATATATATATATATATATATATATATATATATATATATATATATATATATATATCGAATTAAGAACTCTGTGAAGAACAAATTGTCCCATAACTTCTTTACAATGGTGGATACTTTCAAATCCACCAGAAAGTTTTAAAGACTTATGTTTTTATTACTTTGGGTCTTTGATTTATTTAACTTGTGATTCTGTACCTTGCAAATCAAAAACACTTATATATATAGTATGACTTAGAACATTTTATAGTTCAAGAAAAAAAGTTTACTAAAATTACATTCAGCCCCCCTTCTGTAATTCTTGTTGCATTGTTAGGGACTAACAATTGGTATCAGAGCAAGCTCTTGAAGCACAAAGAGTTTAATATGTGGAGTCAAGATTCCTTTTTTGGACTAAGATAATTACCATCACTGGAAGGTAAAGATGCGTCTTCATTTACTTTCTCAAGATGAGGCCTATGTCGATTGCATAGAGAGAGGTCCTCATGTACCAATGAGAGCTGCAACTGGAAATGAGCCATCAATTCCCAAGCCAAGGCATGAATTGTCAGATCCTGATATTGAACAAGTCAGGAAAGACAAGAAGGCCATGGATATTCTGTTCAATGGAGTTGATGGTAACATGTTTGATAACATCATTAACTGCAAGACATCCAAGGAAGTTTGGGATACCATTCAAATAATCAATGATGGCACTGAACAAGTTAGAGAAAACAAGATGCAGTTACTAATTCGACAATATGAGCATTTCTACTGTGAAGAAGGTGAAACTCTCACTGATATCTTTAGTAGATTTCAAAAGCTACTAAATGCTCTGAAACTGCATGGAAGAGTCTACCAAACCAAAGATTCTAATCTCAAATTCCTGAGATCACTTCCAAAAGAATGGAAACCAATGACAGTCTCCTTGAGAAATTCACAAGAATACAAGGAGTTTACACTAGAGAGACTGTATAGCATTCTAAAGACTTATGAGCTTGAAATAGAGCAAGATGAAAGAATGGAGAAAGGGAGGAAGAAAGGAGGGTCCATTGCACTGGTTGCTGAGTTAGAGAAAGAGAATGAGATGAAGATGGAAGCTGTTGAATCTACTTCAAAAGTCTGTGAAAGCAAGGGAAAACAGTTGGTAGCTGATAATGAAGATCCATTGAGTCAAGATGACATGGATGATATTGATGAACACTTAGCATTCTTATCTAGGAGGTTTTCCAAGCTCAAGTTCAAGAAGAACTTTGGAGCATCTAACCAAATAGAAACATGGTGGATAAATCAAAATTTAAATGTTTCAAATGTGGCTTGGCAGGGCACTTTTCCAGTGAGTGTAGAAAGTCAAATTCCAGCAAGAAGAGGTTTGAGCTTGTGGATTATAAATAGAAGTATTTTGAGTTGCTCAAACAAAAGGAAAGGGCTTTTATTACACAAGAAAATGACTGAGCAGCAGATGGTCTGGATGAAGATGAAGATGTCAGCTATGTCAATCTAGCCCTAATGGCTAAGTCTGATGAAACAGAGACAAGTTCTTCAAGCAATCAGGTAATCACCACTAACCTTGCACATTTATCTAAAGATGAGTGTAATGATGCAATTAATAACATGTCTACAGAATTATATAATTTGCGTGTTACACTTAAGTCCCTCACTAAGGAAAATGCTAAAATCAAAGAAAACAATTTGTTTTTAAGTGAGAGGAATAATGTACTAGAGTCTCAGTTCATTGAATTTGAAAAATTGAGAATAGAATGTAAGATTGCTAAGGATGAATTAACTGAGTCCTTGAAGAAAGAAGAGATTTTGAAGAAGCAGCTTGAACGAGAACAGGAGGTGATTAAGGCATGGAAATCATCCAAAGATGCCCATGCTCAAATCACCAAAGTTCAAGGTATTGAGTCTGTTTATGATGTAGCCTGGAAAAAGAGTAAAGAGAAGCTGGAATCCAATTTGGTTGAAGGATTGCTAACAGATGTAGACTCGACGGATGATGAGAGTCATCCATCGGATAATCAAAAAGATTATCTGTTGAGTGACATAAATCCTCATCCACCGGCTGTGAGCAAACCTGTGAGTAAAGCCAAACTTGCCAAGTTAAATGAAAAATATGGATCAGTTTCCAAAAACTTTATTTCAGGAGAAACAAGTCAAGTGAAGAAGGAGAAGAAAGTAAATGTTGGTCATCTTTCCATCAAACAATTGAATGACAGATTAGAAAAGATTGAGGTTAAAACAGAGGCTAAAAGGAAAAACAATAGAAATGGGAAAGTAGGAATTAACAAACATAAGAACTACACACCTGATAAATATGCTCCTAGAAAAATCTGTGTTAAGTGTGGTAGTGTTAATCATCTGTCTGTTAATTACAAAATTGCCATACCTACTTCCATGACTATACCTCCTCATTTTCCCAACATGAGTGATATGCCTTCTATGCCTATGAATGCTATGACCGCACAGAATATGAATGCACAATTTGCTAATATGCCATTTGCATGTAATCCTTATTATAATGCATTTAGTATACTTTAAATGCCATTTAGCATGCCTTACTGGAATAACATGTTTGCAAATAGCATGCCATTTCCTGTTAATCAAAATGTGCATGATAATTCTGTTTTAATGAATAGTTTTAAAGGTCCAACTCAAATGACTAAGGATGAATCAGGTATCCCCAAGTCAAATATGATCAAGCCTAAGAAACAAAAGAAGAAAGCTAACAAGGCAGGACCCAAGGAAACTTGGGTACCAAAATCAACTTGATTTGGTTTTGATGTGTGCATGGAAACAGAAAGAATCTGTGGTACTTGGATAGTGGTTGTTCAAGACACATGACTGGAGATTCTACCCTGCTCACAGAGTTCAAGGAGAAAGCTGGCCCAAGTATTACTTTTGAAGATGACAGCAAGGGTTATACTGTGGGATATGGCTTGATTTATAAAGACAATGTCATCATTGAGGAGGTTGCCCTAGTGGATGGTCTCAAGCATAATTTGCTGAGTATCAGTCAGCTTTGTGACAAGGGCAATTCAGTAACCTTCAATTCAGAAGCCTGTGTTGTGATAAACAAGAGGAGCAACAAAGTGGTTCTCACTGGAGTGAGAAAATGAAATGTGTACCTAGCTGACTTCAACTCATCAAATGCAGAATCTGTTACTTGTCTTATCAGTAAAGCAAGTCAAGATGAAAGTTGGTTATGGCACAAGAAGCTGTCCCATCTAAACTTCAAGACCATGAATGAGCTTGTAAAGAAAGAACTAGTTAGAGGTATTCTTCAAGTGGAATTTTCTAAGGATGGATTGTGTGATGCTTGTCAGAAAGGAAAGCAGATCAAAGCATCATTCAGAAAGAAACTTGATTCAACAATTGAAGAACCTCTGCAATTGCTACACATGGATTAATTTGGACCAGTCAATGTGTTGTCCATCTTAAGGGAAAGATTTTGCCTAGTAATTATGGATGATTTCTCAAAGTTCTCTTGGACATATTTCCTAAAGTCTAAAGATGAGGCTAGTGAAATCATCATCAATCACATAAGGCAAGTCAAAAATCATCCTGATTTCAAAGTTAAAAGAATCAGGAGTGACAATGGAACTGAGTTCAAGAAGTCTGTGATGAGATCATTTTATGAAGAAACTGGGATTATGCATGAATTTTCTGCAGCAAGGACTCCACAATAAAATGGAGTGGTAGAAAGAAAGAATAGATCCCTTATTGAAGCTGTAAGGACAATGCTTGAAGAATTAAAGTTACCAACATACTTTTTGGCTGAAGCTGTGAACACTGCCTGCTACACTCAAAATATCTCTTTGGTGAATCAAGCAAAATGCATGACTCCCTACCAATTGTTCAACAACAGGAAACCAACTCTAAATTTTCTTCATGCCTTTGGCTGCAAATGTTATATCTTGAAGAATCAAACTGATCAACATGGAAAGTTTGATGCTAAAGCAGATGAAGGAATTTTTATTGGATATGCTGTGGGAAAAGCATATAGAGTCTACAATCTAAGAGCCAACATTGTTGTGGAATCAATACATGTTGTGTTTGATGATAAAAAGATTGAAGGACTACAAGATGGAGATTTCCATGAAAGCCTCAAATTTGACAATGTGGAGATGGTTAGTGATGACAGTGATGATGAAAGTGATCAAGAAACTGCAACTAAGGATACTGCAGAAAAATATACAACTAATGAAGCTAATAACTCAACATCCATCAAGTTACAAAATGCTTCATCTGTCGGGAAACAATCTACATCATCCATCAGGAGACATTCAGCTTCATCCGTCGGAACTCAAAATACACCATCCGTCTGGTCATTGAGAGAAGCTGAAAGTCAAGGTAGATCACTCACAGAAAGTTCCCCTCTCTCAAATCAAAGACTCACTAACTCAGAGGGAGTTTCTCATAATCAAAACTCAATCACACATCAAGGCAACAATGAGGCCTATTCATCTAGAGCAAATCTACCACAATAGAGAAAATGGACAAAGGATCACCCCTTTGAGCTCATCATTGGTGATGTATCTTCTAGACTTCAAACAAGGAGAGCAACTCAAGAAGAATGTCTATATAGGAGCTTCCTATCTAAGGAAGAACCAAAGAAGGTAAAAAAAGCTTTGTTGGATCATGATTGGATTTTAGATATGCAGGAGGAGCTAAACCAATTTGAAAGGAATAAAGTATGGAAGCTGGTACCCAAGCCTAAAGGAAAGAATCCAATTGACACCAAATGGGTATTCAGAAACAAGATGGATGAAAATGGCATAGTGGTCGGGAATAAAGCTAGATTGGTTGCTAAAGGCTATTATCAACAAGAAGGAATTTATTTTGATGAAACCTTTTCTCCTGTTGCAAAACTTGAAGCCATCAGAATTTTCTTAGCTTATGCAGCCCATGCCAATTTCAATGTCTATCAAATGGATGTCAAAAGTGCTTTTCTAAATGGAGATTTGGAGAAGGAAGTCTATGTCAGTCAGCCTCCTGGTTTTGAAGATCCAAATTTCCCAAATCATGTCTACTTTCTTTTGAAAACACTCTATGGACTGAAGCAAGCACCTAGAGCCTGGTATGACACTTTATCAAAATTCCTTTTGAAAAATCACTTCACAAGAGGTACTGTGGATAAAACTTTATTCTTTAGAAATGTTAATGGTTCTAGTATACTTGTTCAAATCTATGTAGATGATATTATATTTGGCTCTACATATGAAAAACTTTGCAAAAAGTTTTCCAAATTGATGCAAAGTAAGTAAGAAATGAGCATGATGGGAGAACTAACTTAATTTCTTGGTTTACAAGTTAAGCAAGTTAGTGATGGAATATTTATTAGTCAAACTAAATACATTCATGATCTTTTAAAGAAGTTTGATATAATGGATTGCACATCTGCAAAAACTCCCATGGCCACTGCAACTAAGCTTGAATTAAACACTACTAAAAAGTCTGTGGATATTTCAAGTTATAGGGGCATGGTTGGTTCACTTTTGTACTTAACAACTAGTAGGCCAGATATAATGTAACACCCCCAGATCCGGGGTCGGGGATCCGGGTCGTCACGGTCTTTCTTTCCACAATATCACTTCACTTAATTAATAATAATAACCTTATGTTGTGACCCCACACTAACACACACCACAACCCGTTATAGTCTTAGAGATGAAATTTAAATAAGTACAAGTCTTTGAATCCACAATTTAAAAGTTATTACAACCCAAAATGATTACTTGATAAATTTACAGTTAATTGCCATTATCTGCCACAAGTTATAATTATACATAATTTGATTCTCAAAAATAGAATGCCTGATCTACCAATAGGTCTACCTCTGCAGCTATAGCAGCCACAACATCATCGGGAAGACGCGGGATGCTTCCCACGCGCTTACGCTGGGTCTGCTGGAGTCTGGCCATCTTTCCTAACTGTTATTGTGTGATGAAGAAATAAAGCAAGAGTGAGCCTTACAGCTCGCAAGATAATATGTAGTGATAACAATAATATAAGTATCTAAATGGATACTTACTAGAATCTTTTATCCCGAGTAAGATAATTACTTACTAGATATAAGTAGAAACAAGGGATGAAGTTACCAAATACTTCACTATACTTATATCATTTATAAAGCTACTTGAACTACCACTGTTCAAAGTATAATGAGCTTTCAACAGTTCATCACATAGATGAGACTACAAGACAAGATTTGAATAGATTAAATCTTTAAAATATCATCAAAATAAAATGAAGTTACGAGATACTTCATTTGATGCAAACATCATTTTGAAAACTTGACCCTGCCAACACTCAACAATCGCCCAACCGTAGCCTTTCTATCGAAATGCTCTGGGTAGTGTTGCAGAAATATCCAATTGGATGATGAACTCATTACGGGAGTTTGCCGCGCCAGGAAGACCACTTACGATGATCAGTCGTAGTAGTGCAACCCCACCATTTTCTACATGTAGAGGAGAACCTGTCGGATTTACTTGTCAACCGAACACTGAACTCCTAAGGAATGGACCGCCTTAGCGGAACTTCCAGGCCATTTGGGCCAATATAATAAGGCTGGGCCGGCGCTACTCGGCCACTTATGCCACTCCTAGTTCAGATGAAATCCATGACTCTGAAACGTAAAGCTCGTTCCCCCTTTCCCCAAGTAGAAACTTGTTGATACGGCTTCACCAAGAAGTCGTATCTAGTTGGAAAGGAAAACTCACCGATATTTCCCAGGTGATGCCTGTTAATGGATTAACTTGTTCCAAGAGTTTTACTTCCCGAATATTGGGTAAGTAATCAATTCATTTATCAAAACAGCAACCTTGTTGTAAATATAAAATACACCACAGAGCCGGATTCCCCAGGTTTTGAGCGAATATTTAAATCTCCTTAAAAAGGAAGATCTTAAATATAAAAATGAGTTTTGGGATCCGCTCTAACTTTTAAAAATCATTTTGAAGACTCGAAAACACTTTAAAGAGTGTTTGGAGTAAAGCTGATTTAATGAAGTAAATCAGTCCCCAGTATATTTAAAAAAATGACTGAATATTATTATTTAAATAATATTCTCATAAAGATAATCCTTATAAAAATAATTGAAGTAGAAGTATTAAAACTTATACTTGAAATGGATATTAAATAACCAAAGATATACTTATATAAAAGTACTATCTTTATTTGAATAATCGAAAATAAGTTTGATTATTTACACCTTATTCTTTAATAAAATAAAGAATATATCTCAGCAAATAATCGGAGTCATAGATCCTCAAATGAATATTCAAAAATATTCAATAAATAATATAAACTGAGTCATAAGCCCTCGAATGAATATTCAAATAATATTCAATAAATAATATAAAGAGTCATAAGCCCTCGAATGAATATTCAAATAATATTCAGATAAATAAATAAAAGGGTCATAAGCCCTCGAATGAATATTCAAAATAATATTCATTAATAAAATAAAAGGAGTCATAAGTCCTCGAATGAATATTCAAATAATATTCAGATAAATAAATAAAAGGGTCATAAGCCCTCGAATGAATATTCAAAATAATATTCATTAATAAAATAAAAGGAGTCATAAGTCCTCGTATGAATATTCAAATAATATTCAAATAAATAAATAAAAGGAGTCATACGCCTTCGAATTATATTCGAAATAATATTCAATAATAAAATAAAGTTAAAGTTATCGAATAAACCTTATTCGATTAATAGTTTGGAAAACTATAACCATATATATATATATATAAATATATATATATATATATATATATATCCATATCCATATATACAAAATCTACTCGGGATCCTCGACTCCCGGTTTTAGAAAATATTTTCACCTTTGGGTCCCTATACTAAGGGTATATGCAAGTTACCGCTATCCTCTAGCATAGGTATTATCAACTGAACCAACAGATATATAACTCAAGAATATGAGACAGGCATGCATATATATATACCATATCAGCATGCTTCAATATATCACAACATTTGCTAATAACAATCATGCACTATCACAAGATAATGCATATACATATATTTACATCACAACAACAGTATATCGGATAGAAAACTTGCCTGAGCGACTGGGGGTTACGAATGGCTCGGGACGAGTCTGGTAACCTATAAACAACAAGTAAGTTGGAATTAAACCAAAGTCACTTGTAAATCTATACTCTAACCAACTCAGACTCTAACGCTCGTTTTGCGCTTACTGATTCTCTTAAGTCACTCGAGTACCCTCGGCTCCACCATTTTTAATAATTTAACCTTTACGAGTTTTAAGGCGATTCCTTCGCGAGTGTCTTACCAACTGCCTAACACACTTACCATAAATGTTTCATGCATTAATTAACCCTTTTTGGTCTTTAACCTATGTTTCAAAGTAAGGCGAGGGGAAAAGTTTCGTTCGCGAAACGCCGTTACTTGAAACGGTCGTTTCTCCTAAACTGTGCATCGGAATCGAACGAACTACATATCAAAACGAAGCTCGTAACATGAGCTATCTAAACATGGCAGTGGTCATAATCTAGCAGGGGGTTCTCGGGTCCTAATGTTATGCACAAAAACAGTACAAAGAAAATCAGACGTTACGACGGCTATGTTTACGCGATTTCCCAATTTTAAACCATTCAAAACCATCCCAAATCAACCTCAAATCCAACATACAACCAACATCCATCCTTTTCACATCATAACAACCCCAACCAATTCAATTTAATCATTCATACTTATGCCTAAGCTTAACTTTAATCATACTTAAGTTCTTTTAATCAAAACAACAACATTTACCAATCCAACAACATCCCAAAACTCACTAATCTCTACATACACAATCATCAAGCCTCTCATGAACTAAAATACTCATATTATGCTCTTAACATTCAATAACAAAGCTTGGTTAAGAGATTATACCTTCCTTGAAGCTTTTTAACACAACACAAAAGCTTTGAATGCCTAAAGAACCTTGATCCTTGCTTGTATCACCTTAATCTTTCATAAAAATTCAAGAAAACTAAAGTTATTTCTTGAAGGTTACTATTCACCATCTTCTTCCTTGATTTATAGAAAAAGATTGGCTTGGAATTAGAAGCTTAAACTTATAGGAAGTATGTAACTATCCATGGGGAAGCTTAGATAATTACCTTGCTAAATAGTAAGTGGTGGAGCTTGGATCTTCAAATTTTAAGAAAGAAGCCGAGAGTTAGCTTGGGAAGAAAGAGGTTTTTGTGTTTTGTTTGATGAAAATGAAATGATTTGCTTGGTTGGTTGATTTTTTGTGTTGTTTTTGGTTAATGACTTAATTAACCTTGATTTTGTGTGGTTATAATTCAACCACACTTCCTTCCCTTCTATGTCATGCCTACATCACTTTGCACATGTCATAATGCTCCCACTTGTCCACACCTTGTGGTTTGATGATGTCACAATCCCTGGCTTCTTGTACAAGCTTGTCTCTTGGTCACTTATTTGTTTTACGGTTCGCTTATCTTTCGTTCTCGTTTATCGTTTGAGGGATCATACCCGGGATCTTATTACTTAGGTTCCCTTAACCTTTCTCAATATATTATATTCCTTTTATGATCCTCTCCTATAATCCTTTAATTTAAATCCTTTTTATCCTGTTACCTTATACTCAATTCTCTCCGTATCTTGTGAATTTCCGGGAAAAATCAAAGTGTTCGGAATTGGATTCTGACGATCTTTACATACACTTATATACCACATAGAGTACTAATAATATCCCATAAGATCAATAACAGAATCCCTACATAGCGTGGCATGAAAAGTTTTCTCGTTCAGCAAAAACACTATTCATAAGGGTTTCAAAATTTCTCAAAAATTGGGGTTATTACAGTCTCCCCTCCTTAAAAGGATTCCGTCCCGGAATCAGATAGAAAACAAATGGGGATACTTTCTTAGCATTTGTCACACCCCCAACTTAAATAGCAAAATAAATATAGCTATTACATCTTTTTAATGAAGAATACACAACCAAAATCCAAGATCTTACAGTTTAGGGTTTGGAACAGCCCAACACTACCAACTATTACATCAGATTACAAATACCGAGTCCTCACACAACTATTATTACTTATTCTACCTGGGCTCGAACATAAACATCCGCATCACAGGTCTTACGGGCAGTCTGCTTGAATCTAACCATGGCTGCTAGCTGTAATATCAGGGTAAAGCAAGAAGTGAGCCAAAAGCTCAACAAGTGCTAACAATACAACGCAAAGCATAAATCGAGATATACCTTTAGGAATGACAATGGAATGACATAATCAATGATAATCGAGAGATAAAACTTATGTGAGTTGGCATCATTATGCTTGCATCAAAACAATTTTAAAATCATTCTTAATCAAAATCATTTTATGACGCTACGGATTACAGCCGGTGATCAGCCGCGAAGTAACCCCGAACCTCGCTGGGTTCTAAAACATTATTGGGAATCCCTAGGCAACTTTTAAGCCTAATATAAGTGTGGAAAGGACTCGCGTCTCAGTCCAGATCCACCATTCAAGAAAACATTTGTCCCCCTTTGGGACTGAAAAATCCACGTTTTAATCATTTTAAAAACTGATGCCGATTTATGACAAAATCTCTTTCGACTGTAATTATTTTTATCAAGGGATTATAGATCAACTTGAAACACTGGAAATATGACAATAAATCTCAGGGCCATGATCTACTAGACTTTACTATATTAGGGTAATTGAGAGGTTTCCATAAACAAGAACTTAGACAAGGAAATTAAGCCAGGCTATTGGATAAGATGAAAGAGTAATGCCAAACTAGGCTTAAAGCAACGGTTGTAGACAAGATATAGGTATTAGAACATCAAAAGATAGGCATCACTGGTTCCAATAGGATAAAGGTGTTAAAATATAAAGAAAGCGATCATCAGCTCAGTATATAACAGGGTATCAAGCTTTAGGGTAAGGATAGGGTTATCAAACAATCATGAATGTATTTAAGAAATGATTGGCTTTTAGGTATCAAGATAAAGTTTCTATCGAGGTTATTTCAAGAGTTGACTCAAAGCATCAGGGTGCAACATCAAGATTTCTCAGGGATCAATAGCATGATAATCAAAAGGATCAATAAGGTATTATAACACATCTCTATTTTATCATGGCATTACACTATCATGAAAGACTTTTGAACTACTTGCAATACGTACTCGAGGGTTCATGGCATCTCTATGTAACTCAAAGATAAACAAAAGATACTCTTGATTTAAATATATCAAAATGACTCAGGATAATTGCATCGATATATATATATGAACTGTTTACAGCAAATACGAAGGTCAAGTTGAATCACTTGCCTTGAGATAGACTGGTCTGGTCTGACTGGTAGGAGCAACAACTGGAGCTTCACTCGACTTTTAAGGCAAGTTTTCCCTCGTCTCGAGATCCTACATAAATAATAATAATCCTCATTATAATATATTCTTTCTATCTTAACCTATTTACAACCCGAAATTAAACATGGATGGCACTTAGGCCTATACACACTTAATTCATATCCAACATTTATATTTTTAAATGTACACACGTAGCCACATAATCACATATCGTATATTAATACCAAATAACATCACATACACCATAACGCCACACTAGGCTTGGATGATCTCGACTCACCACTTAAATTACTTGGTCGCTAACTAAACGAAGTCTTCGAATTTGGGCTTCCTAACTCAATGTGCCTTTCCTAAATTATCCAAAACCTATTGACCCTCACTTGTGCCTTTTGCTCTACTGACCTTATACTATCTTACAACTATGGTGGTCGACCTAATACTCACTTCTAAGTGTCCTAAAACTATGTGATAAGTGAAAGTGCTTACTGGTGCAAATTTCAGAATGGTAACTAGGGTTTCTTGAGTGCATTAGACACTCTTAAACTACAAGTTTTTCTTCAAAATTTTTACACAAGACTCTCCTGACCTAAGGGCATCTCATAAGCTTGATGTGGCTCAAAGGCCTGGCTTGGGCCTTCTTGGGCCTAAGCTAAAAGTCCAAGGTTCCCCTGTTTTTCTGGGCAGAAAATGCCCTGACTTGAATTAACTTGTGGCACATGGTTCTAGCTCATATCCTATGAACTATGGTTGGAAAAACTTCTCTGACATACCCTCTAACTAAGGCCCAATTGGGCCTAATGAGGGCCTACCCATGACATGGCCAAATCTCCCTATTTCTAAGTTGCAACAAAACTGTCCCCTGCTGGACAGATTTTGTTATTCTACTTGTGCACCTAACCAAATGACATGCAAACCTCCAACCAACTCCTAAAACCTATTATATACTCCCCATACTAACTTCTGGTGGCTTGGGCCTCAAAGTGCACATCAATGACATGGTCAAAACTCACTCTAAACCTCAGGGTACTAAACTGATTTTTCTGCAGAAACTATAACTTCTCATTTTCCAAGATTTTAACTTGACAAACCCAACTAACAACAACTAAATACTTAAACCAAGACCTATACTTGGTATTCTACTGAACTAACTCCCTTTTTCTTAAAATACCCTTGGTGAGATCATCCTTACCTAAGGTGCAACTATGGCAAAACAAAAGAGACTACTCTTAACAAATCGCAAATCTTCATGCCTTTGAAACAACAAGATATATATTTTTATAAAAGATAACCACAAATTATTACCATGCAACAAGAAGCATAAATCAATATTATCACATTATTCCTACTGAAATTAAGGCTCACTAACAAAATCTTTCCAAATGATCAAAATTTCACAACAAACTAAGAGAATTCCACATGCATGCTTGCCTTCGGGTTTTTCAAACCAAAACAACATGATTTCCAAATAAATTTTTATCATAATTCAACATGCAAGCCTAACATGGATTACAACTAAATGATCAACTAGCATGCAAAAGGATTTTATCAAGACTTTACTACAAAATTCATGTTATCATCACAAAATACACAAAAATGTTAACAAGGCAACAAAACACCATCCATTCGGCTCCTATCAAGTCATGGCCGAATGGATTAGGGTAAAAACAGCATTCGCATAGGTGTAACACTCTTATGTCTAGCCATTCTTGACCCTATGATACTATAACTCATGGTGAAAGCCTTAGATTCACAAGAATCAAGGAGGTTCACTTTGAGTTTAACAAAAACATCACCATGCAAGGTCAAAACATAGGTTTTTCACTCTATACTTTTGAAATATATAAGAATAACATATAGGGAGTAAAATTACTTGAATATAAGATGATTGTTTGAGTGAAAGAATGAAGAAATGAAGGGGATGGAGGGCCTCGGCTATGGGATGGCCGAGAGTGAGGGTTGAGCCGAGAGGGAGGGAGGAGAAAAGGGGAGGGTGGAGTGAAAATGGAGTGATCATCACTTTAGTTTTGTTTTTATGTCTTTGACTAGACTAAATGTGAGTGGATTTAGGAAATGACAAGAGTAACCCTCTAGCTAAAGTTAGGCAAGTTTGCATGCAAGGTCAAGGAGGTAATTTGGCTAGCAAAATGTGAGTTAGTGGGGTGGAGAATGTCTTCTTTGCCCTTTGGTTAAATAGAAGAGAGTTTGCATGCAAGGTTATTCATGTAATTTGATAATTATTAAGCAACTAATTTCCAAAGATTTATTTTTATATAATAAAGTACAAGTTCAAAAATTATAAAATTTATACCATAAAATAACTTGGATTTTTAGAGACTTTATAAAAATCATTTTCAAAATTTGTGTACAAAATGTCTTTTAAAAGAAAATTTTTTCCAAAGCTTAGAATCTTCCTTATAAATCAAAAATAAAGAAATTAAATAAATTCTTGCTTTGAAAAATCATATACTACCCAAAGCAAATTTAAAATGCAGAAATTTTCACTCACACAAACGTACAAGCATTGAATATATTTTTATTTAACTTAATATTATTCACAAATAATATTACATAAAATGCCGGTCGTAACATCCTCTCCCCCTTAAGGGATTCTGTCCCCAGAATCTAAGAGAACAGATGAGGATACCGGGAACGCATATCAGACTCTAACTCCCAAGTCGACTCTTCGACCTTAGGGTTCCTCCAAAGTACTTTCACTAACTTTACTGATTTATTTCTAAGACTCTTTACTTGCCAGTCGAGTACTTTAACCGGTTGCTCCACAAATGACAGGTCTGCCTGAATTTCTACAGGTTCATATTCTATCACATGGCTAGCGTCAGGATTGTACTTCTTAAGCAACGACACATGGAACACATTATGCACATGCTGATACTGAGGTGGTAAGGCCAACTCGTAGGCCACCTTTCCTACTTGACTCAAAATCTCAAAAGGACCTACGTATCTAGGTGCTAACTTTCCTTTCTTGCCAAATCTTATCAACCCTTTCCTAGGTGACACTTTTAGCAACACAGCTTCGCCAATTTGGAATTGAACATCCTTACGCGCGGGATCCGCATACTTCCTCTGTCTATCTTGAGCAGCAAGCAACCTTTTCTGAATTAACTTGACTGAGTCATGCAACTGTTGTACCAATTCTGAGCCGAGAATTCTTCCTTCTCCTACTTCATCCCAACTTGTTGGTGATCTACATTTTCGCCCGTACAAAGCTTCATATGGTGGCATGCCGATACTGGAATGATAGCTGTTGTTATATGAAAATTCAATTAATGGCAGGTGGTCGTCCCAACTTCCAGCAAAATCGATTGCACAACTGCGCAACATGTCTTCAATTGTTTGAATTGTTCTTTCACTCTGGCCATCAGTCTGCGGGTGATACGCCGTGCTCATATTCAACTTCATGCCAAGACATTCCTGGAATTGCTTCCAGAATCTTGAGTTAAATCGGGGATCTCTGTCTGAAACTATTGATACAGGTACTCCATGCCTTAATACGATTTCGTGCACATACAGATGAACCAACTTGTCCAGTGACGACTTCTCATTTATTGGAAGGAAATGCGCCGACTTCGTAAGACGATCAATTATAACCCATATTGCGTCATGTCCGGACTTTGTTCGTGGTAGTCCTACTATAAAGTCCATAGCGATGTTTTCCCATTTCCATTCTGGAATCTTCAGGGGCTGAATTAATCCGCTTGGTCGTTGATGTTCTGCCTTTACTTTCTGACAGGTATAGCACTTCGCAACCCATTCTGCCACGTCTCTTTTCATATTTGGCCACCAAAAGTTCTTCTTTAAGTCTTGATACATCTTGGTGCTTCCCGGGTGGATTGAAAATTTCGAATGGTGGGCTTCATGGAGGAGCTCATTCTTTAATTCAGATACATGGGGAATCCATATTCTGGATGAAAACCTTAGTATTCCTTGCTCATCCTTTTTAGTATTAATCTCTTCTCCAGATAACTGATTTTTCTCTTTTTCCATTACTTCCTCTTGACACTTCTTTATCTTTTCCATTAGTGTTGGCTGAAAGGTCATTGCATGACAAACTTCTTTGACTTTCCCATAAGCACAAAGTTCCAATTCAAATTTTCCGATTTCTTCAGATAACTCTTTTGATGTTATCATTGCATTCAATCTTTCCTTCCGACTCAGCGCATCGGCCACTACGTTCGCCTTTCCAGGATGGTAATTTATCGAATAGTCATAGTCCTTAATCAATTCCAGCCATCTCCTCTGCCTCATATTGAGCTCTTTCTGAGTAAAAATGTACTTTAAGCTCTTGTGATCCGTGTAGATTTCACACTTTTCTCCATAGAGATAGTGTCTCCAAATCTTGAGTGCGAACACTATGGCGGCTAGTTCCAAGTCATGCGTCGGATACTTTAACTCGTGCGGCTTCAACTGTCTTGACGCATATGCTATTACCTTACTGTGTTGCATCAACACACAACCCAAACCCTTATGTGAAGCGTCGCTGAATATTACAAAATTCCCTTGATCATCTGGAAGTACTAACACCGGAGCTGTTACCAACTTCTGTTTTAACTCTTGAAAGCTATTTTCACATTCTGCACTCCATTCAAACTTTTGATTCTTTCTGGTTAACTTGGTCAATGGTGTGGCGATCTTCGAGAAATCCTTGACGAATCTTCTATAGTATCCGGCCAATCCTAGAAAACTTCGCACTTCCGTAGGAGTCCTTGGCCTCTCCCAACTCATAACTGCATCAATCTTCGCCGGATCCACTTTAATTCCATCATTTCCAATAACATGCCCCAAAAATTGAACTTCCTTTAACCAAAACTCACATTTGGTAAACTTGGCATACAACTTCTCTTGTCGGAGTATCTCCAATGCTATCCAGAGATGCTGCATATGTTCTTCTTCCGATTTAGAATAAATAAGGATGTCATCAATAAATACCACGACAAATTTATCCAAATACTTCTTAAATACTCGATTCATCAGATCCATGAATGCGGCCGGGGCGTTGGTCAATCCAAACGGCATTACTAGGAATTCATAATGCCCATATCTGGTCCTAAATGCGGTCTTGGGAATATCTTCTTCCTTGATCTTTAATTGGTGGTATCCCGATCTCAAGTCAATCTTCGAAAAACATTTTGCTCCCTTTAACTGATCAAAAAGGTCATCTATCCTTGGTAGCGGGTAGCGGTTCTTGATCGTTACTTTATTCAACTCCCGGTAATCTATGCATAGACGCATACTCCCATCTTTCTTCTTCACAAAGAGAACAGGTGCTCCCCATGGCGACGTACTTGGTCGTATCACTCGCTTATCCAATAATTCTTGTAGCTGGCTCGCCAACTCTTTCATTTCTGCTGGTGCCATCCTATACGGAGCCTTTGAAACTGGTTCCGTGCCTGGAGCAAGGTTGATCTCGAACTCAATTTGTCGATCTGGTGGTAAGCCTGGTAGTTCGTCGGGAAACACATCGGGGAACTCATTAACTACAGGAATATCTTCCATGCTGGGGCTGCCTCTCTCTGAATCCACTACATATGCTAGGAACGACTCACAACCTTTTCTAAGTAACTTCTTAGCCTGAATAATTGTAAGAAATAGTCGCTCTTGCCTCTGCCCCTTAAATACTACCTTGTCTCCACTCTTCGTCTTTAAATACACTCTCTTGGTCTTACAATTTATCTGAGCGCTATTCTCTCCTAACCAATCCATTCCTAAGATTATATCAAACTCTCCCAGCTTGAAGAGTATCAAGTCGGCCGAGAACTTATATCCCGAAATATCAATCTCACATTTTGGACAAAATTGATTCACAGGAATCTTCTCTTGGTTCGCAATTACCACATTTACTACCTCACTCATAACCGTTTTATCACATTGGATCTTATCAACAAAAGATTCTGATATGAAAGATCTTGTGGCTCCCGAATCAATCAATACTTTGGCTTTGACATTATTGAGTAAAAGTGTACCTGCTATCACCTCAGAATTCTGAACAGCATCTTTCATCTTTAGGTCAAATGTCCTTGCTGTTGCTTGCGGGGTTGGTGCGGGTGGTGGAGGTAATGCCAATACCTCAGCTGGCACGCTTGCACTGGTACTTGCCACGTTCATCAGAGCTCTGACTGGTCCTGTTGCCTTACACTCCCTAGCCATGTGCCCAGTCTTCCCACATTTGTAACACGTAACTCCTGGCTTCGGCATCTTGCACTCGTTTGCCAAATGTCCCTTCTGATTGCACCTATAACAGGTCATACTCAGCTTATTGCATACTCCGGGGTGCCTTCTTCCACAGTGCTTGCATTCTGGCCTCTGGAACCTGTTTTCTCCAACTTGCCCTTGGCTTGCCTGATTGTTCCCTTTTGATTCTTGCCTTTTGCCCAAATTTCCTTTCCTTTGAAAATTTCCGCCCTTCTGGAAACCAATCCTCTTTACATTCCGATCTTGCGAATTTCCAGCTTCAGACTTTTCTCCATAAAATGGAACCTTCCTCTTCTTGTTATCCCTCTCTTTCCTTGACTGCATCCCATTATTCTCAATCAGAGCAGCTTTCTGTACTACTCCCGCATAAGTCTCAAGTTCAAACATAGCCACCCTATCTCTGATCCAAGGCTCCAATCCTTGCTGAAATTTCTTTGCTTTTTCTTCCTCAGTGCTGGTATATTTTGTCACAAACCTTGACAACTCAGTGAACTTCTTCTCATATTCCAGTACAGTCATGTTCCCTTGCTTTAACTCAAGAAATTTTAGCTCCATCTGATTCTGCATGTACTTAGGGTAATACTTGTCCAGAAATAACTTCTTAAATCTCTCCCAAGAAATCTGCTGAGTGACTTCCATAGCTTTTACTGATTCCCACCAATAAATGACTTCTCCCTTCAAGAAGTAAGTGGCATACAGCGTCTTCTGATCGTCTCCTAACTGTACCAACTCAAAAGCCCTTTCCATCTCCTTGATCCAGGTGTTTGCTATCACTGGATCAGTGGTATCATGAAATACAGGTGGATTCACACTCTGAAAAACCTTGAAAGTGACAATTTGTCTTGGTGGTACTGGTGGTTCAGGTGGTTGATATGGCTCACGGTTATCTTGGTTTTCAATTCGTTGTTGAAGAGTTAGTTGTTGTTGAGCTATAGCATTGGTTTGTTGTTGCAAGGTTTCCAGTAGTTGAAGAATGTTTGGGTCTGTGGTGAAGGTGGTTGTTGGGTTCTTCTTTTTGGGAGGCATGATCCTGAAATAAGAGTTGTGTTATAACAAATATAATTGATAAAATGATTCGAGGGTATCGCATGGCATTCTTGTTTACATATGGGGTCACGTTTCCAAATTAAGCAGATATGATGATAAAAACATAAAATAACAGTTGAGAGCAAATGGAACAATAGCACATAATTATTGAAATTTTAAAGGTCACAGTACATAGGATTGGGACATAGTCTGATTCTAGAAATAACAGGCTTATTTAAAGGAAAGACGGAAACAACTGGGGATTCCGTAGAGTCTAATAGTACAACAACATGAAAGGTAAATGGAAAGAACTAAGGCTCCACTCCATCTGAACGGGGCTTGGTAGACTTTTCCTCTCGAAGTGTCTTCACAATGCTCTGGAGCTCATCCGCCACCATCTGAATGACATACTGGCTGGTACGGTCCCGGTGTGCTGGCATCTCCTCAAGCTTAGTGTTAACGTACCGAACCAAGGTCTCAAGTCTCGCAATCATCTGCTCCTTGGGCTTCCCTTCGTAGTTTCGGCTGTCCGGATACACGTTCTTCAGTCGGTCTATCAGTCGGTCGTACTTGCCCTGAAGCATGTCGAACTCGCGCCTCAACTCAGCATACACGGAGAAAGCAATAGTGTCGTCCGACCCAGAGGATGACGAGGAATGCGCCCTTTGCTGACAACCAATAAGAGGAGTATTAATAATAATTTACTTTACCTACTCTCTCGCATAATATCTATAACCTACTCACAAGTCCTATAACCTATTTGGGCTGTTCAGGGACTCTAAACCGTAGCTCTGATACCAAAACCTGTCACACCCCCAACTTAAATAGCAAAATAAATATAGCTATTACATCTTTTTAATGAAGAATACACAACCAAAATCCAAGATCTTACAGTTTAGGGTTTGGAACAGCCCAACACTACCAACTATTACATCAGATTACAAATACCGAGTCCTCACACAACTATTATTACTTATTCTACCTGGGCTCGAACATAAGCATCCGCATCACAGGTCTTACGGGCAGTCTGCTTGAATCTAACCATGGCTGCTAGCTGTAATATCAGGGTAAAGCAAGAAGTGAGCCAAAAGCTCAACAAGTGCTAACAATACAACGCAAAGCATAAATCGAGATATACCTTTAGGAATGACAATGGAATGACATAATCAATGATAATCGAGAGATAAAACTTATGTGAGTTGGCATCATTATGCTTGCATCAAAACAATTTTAAAATCATTCTTAATCAAAATCATTTTATGACGCTACGGATTACAGCCGGTGATCAGCCGCGAAGTAACCCCGAACCTCGCTGGGTTCTAAAACATTATTGGGAATCCCTAGGCAACTTTTAAGCCTAATATAAGTGTGGAAAGGACTCGCGTCTCAGTCCAGATCCACCATTCAAGAAAACATTTGTCCCCCTTTGGGACTGAAAAATCCACGTTTTAATCATTTTAAAAACTGATGCCGATTTATGACAAAATCTCTTTCGACTGTAATTATTTTTATCAAGGGATTATAGATCAACTTGAAACACTGGAAATATGACAATAAATCTCAGGGCCATGATCTACTAGACTTTACTATATTAGGGTAATTGAGAGGTTTCCATAAACAAGAACTTAGACAAGGAAATTAAGCCAGGCTATTGGATAAGATGAAAGAGTAATGCCAAACTAGGCTTAAAGCAACGGTTGTAGACAAGATATAGGTATTAGAACATCAAAAGATAGGCATCACTGGTTCCAATAGGATAAAGGTGTTAAAATATAAAGAAAGCGATCATCAGCTCAGTATATAACAGGGTATCAAGCTTTAGGGTAAGGATAGGGTTATCAAACAATCATGAATGTATTTAAGAAATGATTGGCTTTTAGGTATCAAGATAAAGTTTCTATCGAGGTTATTTCAAGAGTTGACTCAAAGCATCAGGGTGCAATATCAAGATTTCTCAGGGATCAATAGCATGATAATCAAAAGGATCAATAAGGTATTATAACACATCTCTATTTTATCATGGCATTACACTATCATGAAAGACTTTTGAACTACTTGCAATACGTACTCGAGGGTTCATGGCATCTCTATGTAACTCAAAGATAAACAAAAGATACTCTTGATTTAAATATATCAAAATGACTCAGGATAATTGCATCGATATATATATATGAACTGTTTACAGCAAATACGAAGGTCAAGTTGAATCACTTGCCTTGAGATAGACTGGTCTGGTCTGACTGGTAGGAGCAACAACTGGAGCTTCACTCGACTTTTAAGGCAAGTTTTCCCTCGTCTCGAGATCCTACATAAATAATAATAATCCTCATTATAATATATTCTTTCTATCTTAACCTATTTACAACCCGAAATTAAACATGGATGGCACTTAGGCCTATACACACTTAATTCATATCCAACATTTATATTTTTAAATGTACACACGTAGCCACATAATCACATATCGTATATTAATACCAAATAACATCACATACACCATAACGCCACACTAGGCTTGGATGATCTCGACTCACCACTTAAATTACTTGGTCGCTAACTAAACGAAGTCTTCGAATTTGGGCTTCCTAACTCAATGTGCCTTTCCTAAATTATCCAAAACCTATTGACCCTCACTTGTGCCTTTTGCTCTACTGACCTTATACTATCTTACAACTATGGTGGTCGACCTAATACTCACTTCTAAGTGTCCTAAAACTATGTGATAAGTGAAAGTGCTTACTGGTGCAAATTTCAGAATGGTAACTAGGGTTTCTTGAGTGCATTAGACACTCTTAAACTACAAGTTTTTCTTCAAAATTTTTACACAAGACTCTCCTGACCTAAGGGCATCTCATAAGCTTGATGTGGCTCAAAGGCCTGGCTTGGGCCTTCTTGGGCCTAAGCTAAAAGTCCAAGGTTCCCCTGTTTTTCTGGGCAGAAAATGCCCTGACTTGAATTAACTTGTGGCACATGGTTCTAGCTCATATCCTATGAACTATGGTTGGAAAAACTTCTCTGACATACCCTCTAACTAAGGCCCAATTGGGCCTAATGAGGGCCTACCCATGACATGGCCAAATCTCCCTATTTCTAAGTTGCAACAAAACTGTCCCCTGCTGGACAGATTTTGTTATTCTACTTGTGCACCTAACCAAATGACATGCAAACCTCCAACCAACTCCTAAAACCTATTATATACTCCCCATACTAACTTCTGGTGGCTTGGGCCTCAAAGTGCACATCAATGACATGGTCAAAACTCACTCTAAACCTCAGGGTACTAAACTGATTTTTCTGCAGAAACTATAACTTCTCATTTTCCAAGATTTTAACTTGACAAACCCAACTAACAACAACTAAATACTTAAACCAAGACCTATACTTGGTATTCTACTGAACTAACTCCCTTTTTCTTAAAATACCCTTGGTGAGATCATCCTTACCTAAGGTGCAACTATGGCAAAACAAAAGAGACTACTCTTAACAAATCGCAAATCTTCATGCCTTTGAAACAACAAGATATATATTTTTATAAAAGATAACCACAAATTATTACCATGCAACAAGAAGCATAAATCAATATTATCACATTATTCCTACTGAAATTAAGGCTCACTAACAAAATCTTTCCAAATGATCAAAATTTCACAACAAACTAAGAGAATTCCACATGCATGCTTGCCTTCGGGTTTTTCAAACCAAAACAACATGATTTCCAAATAAATTTTTATCATAATTCAACATGCAAGCCTAACATGGATTACAACTAAATGATCAACTAGCATGCAAAAGGATTTTATCAAAACTTTACTACAAAATTCATGTTATCATCACAAAATACACAAAAATGTTAACAAGGCAACAAAACACCATCCATTCGGCTCCTATCAAGTCATGGCCGAATGGATTAGGGTAAAAACAGCATTCGCATAGGTGTAACACTCTTATGTCTAGCCATTCTTGACCCTATGATACTATAACTCATGGTGAAAGCCTTAGATTCACAAGAATCAAGGAGGTTCACTTTGAGTTTAACAAAAACATCACCATGCAAGGTCAAAACATAGGTTTTTCACTCTATACTTTTGAAATATATAAGAATAACATATAGGGAGTAAAATTACTTGAATATAAGATGATTATTTGAGTGAAAGAATGAAGAAATGAAGGGGATGGAGGGCCTCGGCTATGGGATGGCCGAGAGTGAGGGTTGAGCCGAGAGGGAGGGAGGAGAAAAGGGGAGGGTGGAGTGAAAATGGAGTGATCATCACTTTAGTTTTGTTTTTATGTCTTTGACTAGACTAAATGTGAGTGGATTTAGGAAATGACAAGAGTAACCCTCTAGCTAAAGTTAGGCAAGTTTGCATGCAAGGTCAAGGAGGTAATTTGGCTAGCAAAATGTGAGTTAGTGGGGTGGAGAATGTCTTCTTTGCCCTTTGGTTAAATAGAAGAGAGTTTGCATGCAAGGTTATTCATGTAATTTGATAATTATTAAGCAACTAATTTCCAAAGATTTATTTTTATATAATAAAGTACAAGTTCAAAAATTATAAAATTTATACCATAAAATAACTTGGATTTTTAGAGACTTTATAAAAATCATTTTCAAAATTTGTGTACAAAATGTCTTTTAAAAGAAAATTTTTTCCAAAGCTTAGAATCTTCCTTATAAATCAAAAATAAAGAAATTAAATAAATTCTTGCTTTGAAAAATCATATACTACCCAAAGCAAATTTAAAATGCAGAAATTTTCACTCACACAAACGTACAAGCATTGAATATATTTTTATTTAACTTAATATTATTCACAAATAATATTACATAAAATGCCGGTCGTAACATCATTACACTTTCTAACTCTCGAGTCAATTTTCCCACATTGTGGTTCTACCACCAAACTCTGCCTAGTTTGATAATCCTTCTCCTAAGCACTTGTTCCTTTTCACTCTATAACCCTTCCTGGTTGCTCCATATAGGTTACGTCGGGTTGCATATCTATGCGCTCATATGCCTCTATTTATCTGGCATCTGAATTACACTTCCTTAACATTGATACGTGAAACACGTTACGACCTGCTACATGTTCGGGGTTAGGGCTAGCTCATATGCTAACTTCCCAAACGTCTTAATATATCCAAGGGTCCAATCAAATTGTAGACTTAGCTTTCCTTTCTTTCCGAACCTCATCAATCCTTTCCAAGGGATACCTATAACATTACTAGGTCCCCTATTTCATACTCTTTATCCTTTCGTGTCAAATCAACATACTTATCATGTCCATCTTGGGCTACTACCAGCCGTCCTCTGATTAGATCTATCATATCCTTGGTCCTTTGGACTACTGCGGGTCCGAGCATCTTGCGCTCTACAACTTCATCCTAACATAAGGGAGATCGACATTGTCTTCCCTCAAGGATCTCATAAGGCGACATCTCGATAATGACATATGATCTATTGTCGTAAGATAACTCAATCCGAATTAAGTGATCATTCCAAATTCTTTCAAGTCTATTACACAGACTCTCATCATAGCTTCTAATCATTATAGCTTTTGCTTCTCACTACCCATCCTTTTTCCCAGTTCGTAGTCGCTACTACCTTCCGTTCCTAATATTATACTAGTTATACTTTTGCTCGCTAGCGTTCTATAACTTTTTAATAACCACGTCAACCTTAGTATCACGAATGTGTTTCCATTCCGCATACTACCACCACTTTATTACTCCTTTTTCAGTTGTTTCTATTTTCCAAAATTTGATCAATCAAATAGAAGTAAAGGAATTTGTTGAGAGATCACTATGATCATGAACACTTGTTATATCGCATAGTTAGTACAGAAGGTGGCCAGCCTTTAGTACTTGACAAGCAATTAAACAACATGTGGTATCCTACTAGGCTTATATCACAAAGATAGATAGTCATTCGGCAATACCTCCCCTTCTGGAAGGGTTGTTCTTCTCAGCTCACATGAAATGAAAAGAAGAGAAAAGAGCGAACTGAAGAGAATTGTATATATATGTAAAAAATATTGCCATAAAATATCTGACTTGGAATCTACCTCTGAACTATAGAGGTTTGTCATAGGAGAACAAAACATATATGTATTTATATCAACATCAAGTATTATAGCATCCTATTTCACATGCCTAAATATTTTCGCTATCCCGTCCATCATTCTATGGACCCATGCTCTTCCTCGAGCTTATACACAATTACCTTTGAAACTCCCTCGACATCGAAAATCGAATCTGGGATCTCATTCTAGACATCATCGTTACTTGAATTCTATGCTTGCACCGCAACCTTCCTCGTATAATAATACGACTCTCTATTGATAAGAAAGAATAATAATTCACTAGGTAGATACTCTACTTAATTAGTCTATCAATGATAACTTATACACTACCACGACCCGATTAGTGGTACTCAATCTCAACACCCATTCCAATACAACTCTCACGGTTGTAATCAGCTCAATACTCGCAGAATCATTGCTGCCTTACTATGGTCCACCACTGACCTACTGTCGTCATTCATTTTCCATGAAGTCTTAATAGCTAACCATACGGAGTCCATACATGTCGTATCAAATCCTTCTAAGGAGGTAACATAATCACCATTCATGATTCATGGAGTACACTCCTGATCCTGACATACATACATGACATGAAGCATATAAAATTGCAGAAGAGTTTCAATCAAAGCACCGATAGCAGGTTAATACCATTCTTAATCATATGCCTTCAATAGAAGACTTAACTCAAAGGTTCGTTTAGTCCTTTTTAAACATGGTCCAGGCTCATTCTCAAGATAGTACCTTCTAAGATAGATAGCCCGTTCATGGCGATTACACGAATTAAACCTTTACCAACTACTATTACGGTTGGGTATTGCACAGTCATCAGAAGGAATGTCAATCTTCCAAACCATAATGCAACCTTCACATTTTTAACCATCATCACTGTATTCTTTTGGCACACGCGCCTATAATTATCCACTTACCTTTAAAGTGTCGGCCACCTCTTTGGCCTTTCCTGATAGTAAAATTTCCTTACAGTCAATGTCACATTAACCACCTCCAAATAAATTTTCTACCTTATTTCAATCACTGCTTTTGTGAAGATGTTTTCCTTAAAATGTGATGAGTAAAAAAAAAATCACCATTTTTTTTCCATAAGTTATTGCCTCAGTCTTTAGAGGTTAATCACTGTCACGACTGACTCTCAATTATACTTAGAACATCTTTATCTTAAGTCCTAATTGCCCTGAACAATTTCGACCTTTATTGGTTCGATTCATACATTCTCGTGGTTTAACACGTGCCCCACTTGGCATCATTATAATTACGTCATATTTCCTTTATCCACATTTCTATTCTTGAGAATTTTGAATATTACCTTTCTCCTTGTAAAACCTCTAAGGTTATCGTTCAATCGTTCCTCCTGTATTCCCTATATACAGGGCATATCAAAATACCATTTACTAATACCAGAACCATTGTCTATATACTTCTGAAAAATTTCTCCACTGATCCTTAAAGGTTGTTGTTACCTTAACCCTTTCCCAATCATATTGTGAAAACTCATACTGTCCCTATTAAGGGTGAAATGCCAACCTTTATGCATTCCCCTAGGATTCATTTTAAGTTACCGATGTTCTATCCTTAATTCCACCTTTGAAAAGGTACATGCATCCATCCATGGATAAACCAAGTCATATATCCTTGATAGATTATCTTCTTCATCATTCCCACCTCGATAGTCTATACCTAACTTCATAATAACATCCTTATTCAAATTGAGGTCAATTCATATGGCCTCCAAAAGATAATAACGGTTATCCGCTTGTCTTGCCTAATTTGGTAACGATAACAAGGATGTTCTGGAAGATATTGGTCGTGTTCAACGTGAACTTCTTCTTAATAATTCCTTATTTACTTTTGTTGTTTATCTCAACAGTCACCTCAATGTTGGGATATCTTTCATACCTGGCGTCTCCCTTTCTGGGTATCGAGCCACCGGTCTTACATTTCACATTATTGAAGGTCACTTCCTTCATCCAATTTTTTTCCTGATTTCTTACTTTCTTGTCTCCTCAGTCTATCCGTGTCTCAATATTTATCCTTCGAACTATCTCAAGGTTTTCTCGAATCCTCCCAACTTAAAGGGGGTACAATATATGTATCTCTTATGCCTTCAACCATCAATTTTAACTCATGGTGGATCATCATCACCCTGACGATTACATACTTTTCTATTTCTATTGCTATGAGTCTTTAGGGTTTCCTCATACCCAACTCCCTTGTCATTTCTCAAACTCTATTGCCGTTATATTCTTTCTCTTATCATTATTTCATGAACCAACACAACATAAGCATTGATTTCAAACATCCCGTCATTCTGGATTCGTGTCTACAAAACGAATCTTGACAACTTTTACATCTTAGATTCATAATTCATCATACTCGTCTGCCTTTGTTCTGGCTCTAAAGCTTTTACACTATCTCCCATAACCTTGGGAATTACTTTCCCGAAAACAATTGACTGAACTTAAATCAGTTTATTCTAACCTCTGGCTCCGTGCCTTTCTTGGTCTTTTCACCAGCAGGTGGTCTCTCTCTTAGGAGGGTAAGTGACAACAAACAGTCTTTTGTGGTTCGTCAATCATTTAGAATATCAAATGATTCCTATATTTCCTTTAGCCAGGCTCTTGCCTCGACTAGGTCAACCTGTTCCTTGGAACTCTGAGAGTTTAGAGACTTAAAGGTCCTGAAAGAATTTCCTATCGCATTGTTTCCTCAAGGTGGTGGTTGGGGATAATAGTCTAAGTTCTGTCTAGACAGGTCCATGAATTGCCGTATAGGAGTACCGTCTCGGGTCTCCTTTCCTTACTCGACTTCTATTTCCTTAGTATGAAATGTTTCATCCTACTCCCCATAATTGGGGTCATCTTTTAATTTAAAATCCTCATTTTCCACTCCATTATGTCATGGGTTCCTTCTATCTTGATGGCGACCTCCCTGACTATCACGTTCAGGGTTTGCTCTAAATCTTATTCCTCAAACTATGGCTCTCATCTAAGTTCTCATCCTTACGCTCTTGAACTTTCGGAACCCAAATTCTATAGGAATACCTCATTATTCCCTTATCATCTTTCTCTGGCACCGTATGCTCTTTTCCAATAATTCGGTCTCTATTGCAATCTCAACAGCTTTTCGGTACCGGCTCCGGTTACCTTCACTACTATTTCCAAAATCTCTTATAAACTCTCCCAAAGACATTATCATCTTGAGTCTCTCCTTTTTACTAAGGGCATCAGCCACCACATTGGCTTTCCCCGAATGATAAAGAATCTCCCAATCATTATTCTTGATTAGCTCTAACTGCTCCCTCTGGCATATGTTGAGCTCTTCTTCGTGAAAATGTACTAGAGCACTTATGGCTTAGGTAATTCTCGCACTTCTCTCCATACAAGTAGTGCTCCAATCTTTAGGGTAAAAACTATTGCCACGAGCCTAAGCTCTATGGGCGGGATATCGAAGTTTCATATTACCTTCATTGTCTGACATGTACGCGATTACCTTACCGTGCTGCATAAGCACGCACCCTAAGCCCGTGTGCGAAGCGTCACTACACTTTACAAAATCTCCTTTTCCATCCGGCAATGCCAGCATAGGGGCCATCACCAACCTTTGCTTCAGTTCTTAAAAGTTGTTCTCGCATTTCTCTATCTATTCGAACTTCTCAGTCTTATGAGTAAGCCGCGTTAAAGGGCTACTATCTTTACAACTTGAACGAACCTCCGGTAGTGACCGGCCAATCCTACCTCTGGTAGTCGACCTAACCATGGTCATCAATTCATCAGTGGTCCTTTATCCAATCTTATCAGGATCCTCCATGGGATCCTCCTCAACAACTATCCCTTCTAGGACAACATCCTCAACCGCTACATCCTCAATATCAACATCATCCGGTCCTGCATTAGGACACCTCTATCGATCCACAATCCGATCTCCAATTAGTAATAAAACATCATCGCGCTGTTGCTCCTCAACCTCAGGGTTCGGAGTCCCGCTACCATATACGATAACGAACTACGCTCTATCACGATATTTATAAGGGTTCCCATAAGGTTTTAACTGTCAGTACTACGTTAGGTAGCCCGACTATGAACTTGGCAAGAGTTCTTATTATCTTTGTGAACCTTATATCTTACGTCACATCATCTATGAGGGTTTATAACGCTTAGCTTGATAACCATTTCTGTAACACCCCAGATCCGGGGTCGGGGATCCGGGTCGTCACGGTCTTTCTTTCCACAATATCACTTCACTTAATTAATAATAATAACCTTATGCTGTGACCCCACACTAACACACACCACAACCCGTTATAGTCTTAGAGATGAAAATTTAAATAAGACAAGTCTTTGAATCCACAATTTAAAAGTATTACAACCCAAATGATTACTGATAAATTTACAGTTAATTGCCATTATCTGCCACAAGTTATAATTATACATAATTTGATTCTCAAAAATAGAATGCCCTGATCTACCAATAGGGTCTACATCTGCAGCTATAGCAGCCACAACATCATCGGGAAGACGCGGGATGCTTCCCACGCGCTTACGCTGGGTCTGCTGGAGTCTGGCCATCTTTCCTAACTGTTATTGTGTGATAAAGAAATAAAGCAAGAGTGAGCCTTACAGCTCGCAAGATAATATGTAGTGATAACAATAATTATAAGTATCTAAATGGATACTTACTAGAATCTTTTATCCCGAGTAAGATAATTACTTACTAGATATAAGTAGAAACAAGGGATGAAGTTACCAAATACTTCACTATACTTATATCATTTACTAAAGCTACTTGAACTACCACTGTTCAAAGTATAATGAGCTTTCAACAGTTCATCACATAGATGAGACTACAAGACAAGATTTGAATAGATTAAATCTTTAAAATATCATCAAAATAAAATGAAGTTACGAGATACTTCATTTGATGCAAACATCATTTTGAAAACTTGACCTGCCAACACTCAACAATCGCCACGTAGCCTTCTATCGAAATGCTATGGGTAGTTGCAGAAATATCCAATTGGATGATGAACTCATTACGGGAGTTGCCGCGCAGGAAGACCACTTACGATGATCAGTCGTCGTGCAACCCCACCATTTTTCTA